>NW_007247361.1:314674-315841 GCF_000164805.1 Carlito syrichta
TGTGGTCAGTCAGTTTTCCCAGCACCATTTACTGAATAGGTTCTCCTCTCCCCAGTGGTAGGTGGTGAAGGCTTTGTTGAAGATGAGTTGGTTGAGGAATTCAGGTTTGGTTCTGGAATCTCAATTCTATTCCATTGGTCTATATGCCTGTTCCTGTACCAATACCAAGCGATTTTGATTATTGTAGCTTTATAGTAAAGTTTGAAGTCTGGTAATGTGATACCACCTACTTTGTTGTTTTTTTGTTGTTGTTGTTGTTTTTGCTGAGAATTGTTCTGGCTATTCTTGGTAACTTTTGTTTTCATATGAATTCCTGTGTTGTTTTTTCTAGGTCTGAGAAGAATGTTGCTGGTAATTTGATGGGTATTGCATTAAATCTGTAGATTGACTTAGGTAGCATGGACATCTTCACAATGTTGATTCTTCCGATCCGTGAGCATGGGATATTTTTCCACTTGTTTGTGTCATCTTTGATTTCTTTGAGCAGTGTTTTGTAGTTTTCATTGTAAAGGTCTTTCATGTTTCTGGTTAGGAAGATGCCAAGGTATTTCATTTTTGTGTGGCTATTGTGAATGGGATTGTGGTTTTTATTTGAGTTTCTGTTTGTTTATTATTGGTGTAAAAAAATGTGATTTTTTTTGCACATTTATTTTATATTCTGAGACTTTGCCAAAGTCCTTTATCAGTGTAAGGAGGTTTTTGACAGATTCTCTCAGGTTTTTAAGGTACACAATCATGTTATCTGCAAAGAGAGATAGCTTGACTTCCTCTTTTCCTGTTTGAATACCCCTGATTGCCTTCTCTTCTCTGATTTCTCTAGCCAGGACTTCCAATACTATATTGAACAGGAGGGGTGAGAGTGGGCATCCTTGTCTTGTTCCCGTTTTCAGGGGGAAATGGTTCCAATTTTTGTCCATTTAGGAGTATGCTGGCTGTGGGTTTCTCATAGATGGTTTTACCTGTTTTGAGGTATATTCCCCGTATGCCTAGGTGTTTGAGGGTTTTTGTTAAGAAGGGGTGCTGGATTTTATCAAAAGCTTTTTCTGCATCTAATGATATAATCATGTGGTTTTGTTTTGACGTCTGTTGATGTATTTAATTACATTTATAGTTTTATGAATGTTGAACCAGACTTGCATCCCAGGGATGAAGCCTACTTGGTCATGA
>NW_007247361.1:315861-326269 GCF_000164805.1 Carlito syrichta
ATATCTTTTTTTAGTTTACCTAGGAGCTGCTTTATGAAAGTTGGTGCTCCTATGTTCAGTGCATATATGTTTAGGATGGATATTTCTTGTTGATAGATCCAATCTTTTATCATTATGTAGTGGCCTTCTGAATCTTTTTAAATTTTTGATAGCTTAAAGGGCATTTTGTCTGAGATTAAGATCATGACTCCTCCTTTGTTTTGTGTTCTATACACCCGAAAATTTGTTTCCCATCCTCTTACTTTAAGTCTGTGAGTGTCCTTTCTAGTGAGGTGAGTCTCTTGAAGGCAATAGATTGTTGCCTGGTGATGTTTTATCCATTTTGCCATTCTATGTCTTTTCAGTGGTGCATTTAGCACATTCACATTCAAACTAATTATTGAGATGTGAGAGTTGATCCCTATCATAATGTTCTTACAGACTTGTTGTTCTTCTTGTTTGTGTGTTGTCTTTCTTTTGGTTTTAGAGTTGGATCATGTGTGTTTTTAATCTTTTGCCTGTACTCTTGTGCAGAACATTGTTATTCTTTTTCCTTTCCTTCAGTGTTCAATACTTTCTTAAGTGTTTCTTGTAGAGGTAGTCTGGTGGCAGTGTAAGTTCCTAGGGATAGGATATCTGGGAAAGACTTCAATTCTCCCTCACTGATGAAGCTTAGCTTGGCTGGGTGGTTATTCTTGGTTGAAATTGTTTATCTTTTAGAACTTTAAAGATAGGGCTCCAAGCTCTCCTAGCCTGGAGGGTTTCTGTAGATAAATCTGCTGCTATTCTAATTGGTCTTCCCTGGTGGGTAGTCTGACGTTTTTCTCTTGCAGCCTTTAGGATTTTTTCTTTTATACCTACTTTGTTTAGGGGAATTATTATATGTCTGGGAGTTGGTCTTCTCATTTGTTGTCTTGCAGGGTTTCTCTGAATCTCTTGTGTTTGATTTTTTCTTCCTTGATGAGATGAGGGAAGTTTTCTTGAATGATTTCCTGAAATGTTTGTTCCATTGTGGCCTGTTTCTCAGGAAGGCCAATTACTCTTAGGTTCGGTCTCTTGAAGTGGTCGTTCATCTCTTGAAGGTTTTGTTCTGTCTTTTTGAGCTTCATTTCTATGCTTTTGACAGTTTGGGTTAGTTCTGTGTTTTGGTCTTCAAGCTCTGAGTTTCTTTCTTCTGCTTGGCTAATTCTGGTTTCCATGCTTATTAGTTTGTTATTTATTTCCATCACAGTATTCTTTACTGCTGTTATTTCTGACATCAGCTCCTTCCTGTTTTCCTCTTGTCTCTCCTCAATTTTTAAAATTCTCTCAATTAATGTCTTGATGTCTGGGTTTGTTACATGTGACCAGTCATTCTGGGGGTTCTTCATTGTTTGTGTTCTGGAATCTGTTTTCCCAGTGTCTGATCTCCCAGGGGTCTGTGTGAGACCTATATTCTTCTTTTGGTTTTTCGTCATTTGTGCAGTTTTTCCCCTTCCTACTTTTTCCTTCCCTCCACGTCACTGTCTTCTTTAATTCTGTTATTCAGGGGTATAGGGATTGGTTTTACTTCTGTTTGCTCAATCTCCTATTCTTTATGTATGTCCTCTTACTTTGTTCAATTCTGGAGTTGCACTGTAGGTTGGGGGTGGTCCTTTTTGCAGTTTTGAGATTTACTTAAGGGGGGAGCTGTGATTCAGAATCCATCTGCAGGTCCTGGTATCCACCGACTGGTGTATGAATAATCTGAAACCCATTTCCCACTGCCTTGGAATCTGTCCATGCAGTGGGGTTGTAGGTTTACTGCCTGAAATAAAATGCGGTTAACAGAGGGAATGGAATGGAGCAGGCAGTGGGGGGGGAGAGGGGCTGGAGAGACAGAGGAATAAGGGTGAAAACAGACGAGTGTGCCAACAAATGGAGAGAGAGACAAAAATTGAAACATATAAAAACAAAAGACCACAGCTACAAACTAACCAACTCCCATACAAAAAAACCTAAAACATACAATGTTGCTAACATACAAGCTTACTAACCTCCTTATCAGTGTGCTACTCCTCTATACAAAGATATGGTTTAGAGAGAGAAGAAAATAAAAGAAGGGAAAAGGAGAAAAAAAGGGAGGGGGGACAAAACAGAAGGAATAGAATCAAGTCAGTAGACTAACAGAACCAATCAAGCATACTCTGAGACTTTTTGTTTAAGTCAAATGTCCTTTCAGCTCTGATTTCTAGCTGTCTTTTCAAGCTGGTAAGTTTGTTCAAGGCTAGGATCAGTTGCCCCTGGCCTGCTGTGAAGGGCAGTTCAGATCATCACTCAGTTCACCACTGCCCGGTTCATTATTCAGATCTGACCTGTGTCTGTCAGGCTTCCATTTTTCCCCTTTTGGTGTTGTTACCTTGAATTGCCAGCAGGTGGTGTTATCTCATGCTCCAGATGGTCTTTATCACAGCTGCTTGCTCGCCCCTAAGAGGAGGGAGATGTTGCCTGGAGGCACACAGGAGGAGATCCACAGCCTGGCAGGACGTCCAGTGGTAGTAGATCTCTGCAGATCTTGCTCACAGGGGCTTCAAGGTCTGAAGTCGTGGATAGCCTCAGGCATGGGCCATGTGATGTGTAATGGCTGCCTTGGCGGTGGCGGCTGTGGCTCACCTCAGGCACTGACGGTCCGATGTGGAATGGCTATTTCGGCGGTGGTGGCAACAGCAGCGGCGGTGGCGGCGGCTGGCCTCAGGGACAGGTGGAGTGATGTGTAATGGCTACCTCGGAGGCAGCAGCTGTGGCGGGGAATGGCTGCTGGCTGTGGCGGTGGCAGCAGCAGCGGCAGCAGCGGCAGCCACAGGAGCTGCCTGGACCACGGTGATGCCTCCGCGAGGTCTACGGCCGGGCTCGGAATGAAGAGCAGGCTGCCGACAATGGGATCTGCAGCCTCCGGGGAAAGAACCAGAGACTCTTTGTGATCTCCTCAGTGGATAGTCTCACAGACCGAGTTGCCGCATCGCCATCTTGCCAGAAGTCTCCCATATTTTTCTTTTACCTTGGCTATTAGGAAGCTCAGAGCAAAGTTTTAGTTTCAAAGTTTTATCTTTATGCAGCATATTTGGTTTTGAATTTATTTTGGTTTGCTCATAAAATCTGTTTTCTCTCTTTTCCTTTGTCTTTGAAATTTTGTCTTTCATTCTGTCATATGCCTGGCACATAATAGACACTCAAAAATAACTGTTCACTATAAATTTTTGTATTTTTGTTCAAAGGTGTCTTAATGCCTTTTAGTAGTGAATTGAGTAGAAGTACAAAAAGGATATGAAACACATACTTGAAAAAAATGTATAAGTGTGTATAAAACACTTTTATACATGAATTAACATACATTTACTCCATAAAACCAATTACAGTTGCAAGAGCTATTAAGTTGTGGGCCATTAAGTTGTGCAGAAAAGCATTATTCAGAGGTATGAGAAGGAATTTAGAATGTGGTTAAGAAAAATACAATATTTAAAGACCCATAACTGATGGCAAGCAATATAAGAAGAAAAGAGAAGCAGACATCGTCAAAAAAGTGGCAAAATACAAGCAATGAAACTATGAGGGCAAACCCCCTGTTGACTCTAAGCCAGATAAGGTCAACATTAGCCTTGGCTTCATAGTACCTGTAACTTAGTCTAGATCCAGGCCATCTGACTTTGAAAGGTTCCATTTTAGAGTGAGTCTAAGACTGTCACATAAATCCAAGTCCGAAACATATATTCAGGAACCCAAGATTGCTGGTGAAATCTCCTTCCAGATTTTTTAACTTGGGGCAACTGGAGGTTAGGCTCATAGCTAAATTGACCTCTAAAGCCACCAGATTATTGGGCAAGGCAACATATACATGGACCTTAGTCCATGTTGAGGACAGCAAGTAGAACAGTTGAGAAGTAACATACTTCTGGAGATGTAAACTCATCTGCCTGCCTCCCAGTCCTCTAGAGCAGGGGTGGGCAAAGAATGGCCCATCAATACTCATTAATTTAAATATTGTCTATGACTGCGTCCTACTACAACAGTAGAGGGAGTAATTGTAACTGAGATCATATGGGCCACAAAATCTAAAATACTTAACAACCAGACCTTCATTTTTAAAGGTTTACCAACCTCTCTTGTCTAAAGCCAACTCTGGGCCAGATCAGTTATTTTCTGCTCAACTGTTAATGGCTGATTATAGGTTAATGTACTAATATTCTTATGTTATTTATCTAAAACTCAGAAAGGGGATTTGAAGCAGTGTTGAAATGATAGAAATTTTAGGCACCAGGGCAAGTGGTAGAAGATATACTAAAGGATATGCATATGTTCCAGTTGTCAGGGAACAGTCCCACTTCAATTAAGCCTGTCGTGCAGGGACAGTTATTAATAATGCCACTTTCACTCACACAAGCATCCTTGAATAGCAAATTCTAGACAGGCAGACCTTTGTCTCCTCTTCAAAGAATCAGATAATTTATATTTTTAAAAAGAATTTATTGAAAATATAATGCATTTGGATAGAAAATTGTTTGTAACCCGCTGGGTTAAAACATAGAACACCTGGGTTAAAAAATATAGCAGTTAAAATATTTTGATATAATTTAATGGGACGTATAGAATGACATTGCAAAAATTATGACCAAAAAATAAATAAATAATAAGTGAAAGCATAAATAAAAAAAGAATACAATTCATGTCTTAATCTTGACTTGTATCAATCTTATGTTTCTTAGTTTTATTAATTTTTTAGTTTCACTTTCTAAATCCAGTTCTGCTTTTATTATACATGTACTAAATGAAGATGTGTTAAATACACACACACACACACACACACACTAAGAAAAACATACACATACACACTAAGAAAGAAAGAGACTCTTATAAGGGAAATATCAGAAGTGGTTTATAGGTCAATTAAACTGAACGAGTAGTTCCAAGCTCCCTTTGCTGTGGATTGGCCGTGATTATGGCACCCCAGTGAAAGATGTGTACATGCCAAGGAAGTAAACAAAATACCCCCCTGGTTGTTCGTTGGAAAAGGTCCATGGACAGAAGTCTTTTTGATCTGGATATTTATCAAATGCTAGTTGTTCTGGCTTCTCTCTATTCTTTTAATTTAAAAACAAGTTAAAAAACAAAAACTCTGCTCAAGTGGATATTTCTGTTATCAAAAAGAAAATTATTTACTAATTAATCATGTTTTCTAATTTTTTAGATTTCTGAATCCATATTTTTTCATAAGAAGCTTCCTTAAAAGGCCAAAAGAATGAATTAAATTATCATCCATTACTCCCCTTCTTGATACATTTCTCACTTATGCCAATTAGTAATTTAATCATTTATTCATACAGTCAACATTTATAATACTTAGTGTACCAGGCATGGTTATAGGCTCTGGAACTACCAAGGGGCATAAATCATGTCCTATCCTTGAGGAACTTACAACATAGTACAGAGGGGGAAACAGTTCACAAATGTGTAATTTCACCATGATGTATGTCCAGAATACTATCAGTGCACAGAGGAGGGCATTGAGGAGGTCTTCATGTGAACTGTACTCTAGAGGATAAACCAGCATGCTCTAGGTTGAGAAGTGGGAGAGGCTTTCCAAGCTGAGAGACTAAGTCAGTTCTGGCACAAAACAGAGAGAATGCTCAAAATAGTGTAACTGAACAGATTGTAAAGGTACTAGTTATAGAAGTGTGGGTGGGGAAAAAACCAGTAAGGAATGGTGAGGCACCCAGAGATTAGCAACTTGGAAAGCAGTTAACACTCCTTAGTCTGAGGTGATACAAGAAGGAGAGAGGGAGAGAAAAAGAGGGGGAAGGGTGTTTTAGGTGTCTTGGAGAAGCTGGAGCTGTAGGCAGAGATGTTAGAAGAATTTAGACACCCCTAGAACTGGCAGAGAAGGAGCAAGGGGAACACTTACGTCAACCCCTTTCTCTTCCAGTTCTTAAGTCTTCTGTTCATGTCTCCTGTTTGTCAACCCCAGCTAACACCCAGAGGATGAGACCAGCCAAGTGGTGTGGCACTGAGCTAAAGGGAGAAAGACCAACAATAGATGGGGGAAGGGAGGTGGTTTCAGAAAATGACCAGTACAGAATTGACAATGTTGAACTTTACCTGAGTACTGTGCTTTCAAAAAACAGCCATGATAAAGAAATCCCAATGCCACTGTTCCAGAATTGACTGTCCTCAACAGATCACCCTGTCCTAGCATATTCCAAAATAAGACCTGTCTCCATCCATCCTTTCTCATGACACCTATAAGACCATAAATGATACAGATAACTCCCTTATCTGTATGCTTCTATAAAAGCCCAAGCACCTTTTCTTTACTTTGAGATGTTCTTCATTAATGAATACTAATGGATGCTCTCCCATTGCAATAATCTGGATGAAATCATTGCCCAGTGCATTTTTATCTTTCACAGGGACTATGAGTGGCAAAGCCAAGCACAGGCTGACCACTACAGGTAGAGATGGAAGAAAGGGATACAACAAGGCTGGGGACCAGAGAGATAACCACAGTTACTTTGGCAGCAAAGGTGATAGGCCTTAAATATAGGGCAATGTGAATGTATTGTACAGGCAATAGACAGTTACCAAATGTTTAAAGCACAGGAAAGGTCAGTGCATGTTTAGAAAGATAACTAAACATGATTGATGGAAAGGACCAGTGCCCTGTTTGCAAGCAAAGAAATGAGTCAGGAGGAAAATGTCCAGGTGAGAGATTAGTAAAGACAGAATAAAAAGATGGTAGAAGGTGTGAGAGGGAAGGGCTAGAAATGATGTTTCAAGGTAGAAGCAACAGAACACAGAGACAAGTGAGTGTAAATGTGAGAAAGGCTTAGAAACTACTCCATGGTTTGTAGCTTGAGGTATTTACTACATGATGATGATTCTACTAATTAAAATAGGAAGTATCAGAGGTGGTAAAGACTTGGGACAGAAATGATTAATGATGTAAGTTAATATATTGATATACATTTATTAATAAAGTAAGGTAATATATGTATAATATATAGTATATTGATGCAATATATATATGTGTGTGTGTGTATGTGTGTGTATATATATATATATATATATATATATATATATATACAGTTGACCCTTGAACAACATGAGTATGAACTGCACTGGTCCACTTACATGTACAGATTTTTTTCAATAAGTACAGTCAGTCTCCTTATCCACAGGTTTTGCATCCCTAACCAAAGGCAGATCAAAAATACAGAACTCCGGGGAATGTAAAACCTAGACATGGAGGGCCGGCTTTTTATATCCATGAGTTTTGCAGGGCTTATTGCAAGATTTGAGTATGTGCAGACTTGGTAAACCTGGCAATCCTGGAACCAATCCTCAGCAGTCTGCAGGACAACTGCATGTGTAACAACAATAATTGGGTAATCAACAGAGGGTTGTTTTTTTTTTTTTTTAAGATAGCCTTCATTTTGCACTCTAGATAAACACTTGGATTAAAAATCAGACAGAATTTAAGCTGACTTTCTTTCAGGAAGAAAGAAAATTAAAGAAAGAAAGTAGGAAAATGGGAAGAAAGGAATACAGAAAGGAAAGTCTGAAGCAATTTTTACAATTCAGTTAGGAAGGAGGGCATCAAATTGTAGGCTGCCACAGAACAATAAGAATGTTCACCCATCTCTTCCCCACAAGTGTAGGATTAGGAAGATCATCTAGTTCATCCAGTTTAACTGTATGTAGATTTACATAAGAATCAGAGTTAAGGAACATACTAGAAAACAAGTGTACATGGCTACATGGCTAGGGTGTGCTTCACAGTTTGGCAAATAAACTCCAGGAGCTAGCCACAAAACAGCTGCCAGCCATCAGGAGGATCCATGAAAAGAGATCCTGGGCTGAGACAGTGCCTTAGGACATAAGATTCAAATGTCTACATTCCCTTTCTTTGACTATACACAGAAAGAAAAGGAGATAATAGTAAATGCACGCGCTAGACAGGAATGAAGAGAAGGGATAGGAATTGCTTAGACAGGTTCATGGAATGGAATAACATTAAGTAGGGAATATTCAGTTCAAAGAACTAGATAGTTCCTAATGTTGACAGCAGCAGTCAGCT
Organism: Carlito syrichta; assembly: GCF_000164805.1. Classification (NCBI taxonomy): domain Eukaryota; kingdom Metazoa; phylum Chordata; class Mammalia; order Primates; family Tarsiidae; genus Carlito; species Carlito syrichta. The sequence continues at coordinate 323,927 of NW_007247361.1, forward strand.
ATGGAACAATCTTTTTTTCCTTCCCCAGTCTAATGGAAAATGCCATTGATAGAGTCACTTAAAATCAATGGACTGAAACACTTAAGGAACCAAAAGAGGGTAAAATATTAATTTTGTCAGGAAAAAGGGCTAGAAAGGCATTCCTCATTTCTATTTTTGGCATCCACTTAGTAAACTGATCAGTTTATATCTGAGTGCCTAGTTTAAAGACATGAATGCAGTCTCTAAACACGAAGTTAAGATCTTGGTAACAAGGGGACCTACATAATGAACATTTGTATACCTAACCCTGAATTGTACCCCACATCTTTAAAATAAAAAAAATTGAAAGTTAAAAAAAAAGATCTTGGTGAATCAAAGATCTTGGTGAAGCAGTTTCTACAACCAGATTTAAGGTTTGTTTTCCCCCGCTTTCCCCCCTCAAACATAGAGGGAATAAAAATATCATACAACTGCAATACAATAATCAGCTTCTCTTTTTTTAGGTATTAGAATCCCACACAAAAATAGAAGTTTTTTGTTTCCAGGAATGAGTTTAATAAGATAGAAAGAAGCAAAACTTATTTTTGGAAGCAGCACTTTTTTCTCTAAAGTGATACTGTTTTATTTTGTTTTTGCCTGATTATAAAAGTGTGTAGAATGCCAGTAGAAATAGTGCTATAAGTGTATGCTTTCACACCTTTGATCTCTTCCAAAAACAGAGGAAACACAGGAAGATAAAACACAGGAGGAGAAAACTAGAAAGGCATCCAAAGGGGAGAGAAGGGGAAAGACCTCTAAAGTCACAAGCCTGAGGTTACAGACCTACTCTACTCCAAGTCCAGAAACTGGCTGGCAATGATGGCTGGAATTCCAGCTCCTACTGGGAACTGGGGACTAAAAATCTTCTCTTGAAACAGGTGACCCGGTTTCACTCCCAGAAGCAGAACCAAACTGCCTCTAGCTTGGTGTCATATTACTGCACATCAGGAGACTGGAGCCACTGATCTAAGTACTGGTTTTTTTTATTAGGGGGCCAGGAAGCTAGACCAATAGGGAAGAGTGCCAGTGAGAATGAAAAAACAAACAGTGCCACAAACAAACAAAAATACTGTCCCATCAAAATGTGCTGCAATTCCAAATTTAAAAACACGTAATTAACACAAACAACTAAGTCAACAGCCCACATCATTGGACAAGGAACTATTAACAAATCTCATTTACGTTAAAAATTTGAACACATCTATATCAGAGATTGATAGATGAAGAACAGAAATGTATTAAGTATAAAAATGATTTAGATAACATCTCATTCTTGACTAATAGGAGTCTTAGGTAAAGTCAGCTGGACAGGCTCTTTTAAAAAAAAGACATTCCTCCCTGAGAAAAAGAAAGGTATGTAAGGTGAAGCTTCCCTTTTTTCTCCTGGACACAGTTATGTACTGACATGCTGCCTGGTGCATTATGAGGGGAAAAGCCAGCTGGTGATGGCCAACCACTGAGACCAGCACAGGGAAGTGAACAGATCATGGGTCCTTGATCACATCATCTGACTGCTGCACTATCCCCAGAACCACCTCCTGCAGACTTCTTGTCATGTAAGTTAATAAATGTTCTTATTGAATAGGTCACTTTCCCTTGAATATTCTGTTACTTGCAGAAACCCCCCAAACTGTTTTACAAATTAAAGCAATTTCAACCAATCTATACAGACTTTTTCATGGAATTTAGAAGCCACTTTTAAAATTTACATGGAGGAGCAACGTGCTAGCAATAAGCAAGCTGATTTAAAAGGAATCAATTGAGGACTTGCCCTATCGGATATCAAAGTGTATTATAAAGTTACAGAAATTGAGACTGTGATGCTGGTGCAGAAATAGACAAACAGACCAGTAGGACAAAACAGTGAGCTCAGAAACAAAAACTCAGATATATATGGAAACTTGACACAATACAGAAGTGGCGTTACAAAGTAGAGGCAAGGCAGTTCTAACACAATTGGTTACATACATACACAGTTTTGTACTATGCACACAAAAGAAATTCTAGGTGAATATAAATGACCATAAATACCAGATGGATTAAAAAAGATATACAAGAAAGCCAGTATAACTGAAGGTAAAAATTTTTATAACCAAACACTTAAATCACAAGTCAAAAAGGAAGACTGATAAATTTGCCACGTTAAAATTACAATATTCTAAGCCGGGCTCAGTGGCTCAGCCTGTAATCCCGCGCCTTTGGGAGGCTGAGGTGAGTGGATTGCCTGAGCCCGTGGGTTCGAGACCCGCCTGGGCAGCGAGACCTTATCTCTACAATAAATCAAAAAATCAGCCGGGCGTGGTGGCGCATGCCTGTAATTCC
>NW_007247361.1:326289-373965 GCF_000164805.1 Carlito syrichta
GCCTGGAGGGTTTCTGTAGATCAATCTGCTGCTATTCTAATTGGTCTTCCCTGGTAGGTAGTCTGATCTTTTTCTCTTGCTGCCTTTAGGATTTTTTCTTTTATAGCTACTTTGTTTAGGTGAGTTATTATGTGTTTGGGAGTTGGTCTTCTCCTTTGTTGTCTTGCAGGGATACTCTGAATCTCTTGTGTTTGAATTTTTTCTTCACTGATAAGATGAGGGAAGTTTTCTTGAATGATTTCATGAAATCTTTGTTCCAGTGTGATCTCTGTTTCTCTCTCTGCCTAAGGAAGGCCAATTACTCTTAGGTTCAGTCTCTTGAAGCAATCATTCATCTCTTGAAGGTTTTGTTCTGTCTTTTTGAGCTTCTTTTCTATGTTTTTGACAGTTTGGGTTAGTTCTGTGTTTTGGTCTTCGAGCTCTGAGATTCTTTCTTCTGCTTGGCTAATTCTGCTTTCTGTGCTTATTAGTTTGTTATTTACTTCCATCACAGTATTCTTTACTGCTGTTATTTCTGACATCAGCTCCTTCCTATTTTCCTCTTGTCTTTCCTCAATTTTTTAAATTCTCTCTATTAATGTCTTAAAGTCTGGGTTTGTTGCATGTGAGCAGTCATTCTGGGAGCTCTTTATTGTTTGTGTTCCGAAGTCTGTTTTCTCAATGTCTGACCTCCCAGGGGTCTGTGTGAGACCTGTATTCTTCTTTTGGTTTTTCTTCATTTGCGCAGTTTTTCCCTCCCTACTTTTTCCTTCCCTCCACGTCACCATCTTCTTTAATTCTGATACTCAGGGATAGAAGGGTTGCTTTTACTTCTGTTTGTTCAATCTCCTAATCTTACTTATGTATGTCTTCTTACTTTGTTCAGTTCTGTAGTTGCACTGTAGGTTGGAGGTGGTTCTTTTTGCAGTTTTGAGATTTATTTAAGGGGGGAGCTGTGATTCAAAATCTATCTGCAGGTCCTAGTATCTGCCGACAGGTGTATGAATAATCTGAAACCCACTTCCCATTGCCTTGGAATCTGTCTATGCAGTAGGGTTGTAGGTTTACTCCCTGAAATAAAATGCAGTTAACTGAGGGAAGAGAATGGAGCAGACGATGGGGGGAAGAGGGTGGTGGAGAGAGAGATGAGTAAGGTGGAAAACAGATGAGTGTACCAACAATTGGAGAGAGAGACAAAAACTGAAACAGATAAAATCAATAGACCATGGCTACAAACTAACCAACTCCCATACAAAAAAAAAAAACAAACTAAAACATACAATGATCCTAACATACAAGGTAACCAATCTCCTTATTGGTGTGCTATTCCTCTATACAACAATATGGTTTTCAGAGAGAAGAAAAGAAAAGAAGAAAAAAAAAGGAACAAAACAAAAGGAATAGACTCAAGTCAGTAAACTAACAGAACCAATCAAGCACACTCTGAGACTTTTTGCTTAATTCCAATGTCCTTTCAGCTCTGATTTCTAGCTGCCTTTTCAGGCCGGTAAATTTGTTCACAGTTAGGGTCACTTGCCCCTGGCCTGCTGTGAAGAGCAGTTCAGATTACCACTCAGTTCACCACTGCCCAGTTCACCACGGAGATCTGGCCTGTGCCTATTTATCAAGTTTCTGTTTTTCCCCTTTCGGTGTTGTTACCTGGAATCGCCAGCAGGTGGTGGTATCTCAGCTGCTCGCCCCACAGGGGAAAGTCGGAAATGGGAGCGGCTGCCTCAAGGCACACGGGAGGAGACCCACGGCCTGGCAGGACATCATGGTGGCAATAGTGACGGCAGCAATCTCAGCAGATCTTGCTTGCAGGGGCTTCAAGGTCTGAAGGCGTGGATCGCCTCAGGCACGGGTGGTGCGATGTGTAATGGCTGCCACAGTGGCAGTAGCGGTGGCATTGGTGGCGGCGGCGGCCCTAATACATTCTTAAAATTTTTTCTTAAATATACAATCTCATCATATTATTAATAGATAAATAATCTTATCATAATTTTTCTTACAATCTTTGTATGTTTTAATTTATTTTCTTATAGTGTTTGCCAGGACCTCTAGTGTCATGTCAAACTCCAGTTATGAGTGTAGGCATCTTTTCTTATTCCTGATCAAAAGAATAGATCCAGAGATTTTCCATTAAGTATAATGTTTGCTGTGAACTTAGGGTATTTGAACTTTACCAAGTTAAGGAGGTTTTCTTCTAGTTCTTTTAAATGATTTTTTAAATAAATAAATGTCATACTATATTTAATGCATTTTAATCCATTTAGTTTAATAAACATAATTTTTTTTCTTTTTCAGTCTGTTAATATAAGTAATTAGGTTAGGATCAGTGGCTCAGCCTGTAATCCTAGCACATTGGGAGGCCGAGGCAAGTGGATTGCCTGAGCCCACAGGTTCAAGACCAGCCCAGCCAATTTGGTAAGACCTCATCTCTACAAGAAATACAAAATTAGCCAGACATGGTAGTGTGCACCTGTAGTTACAGCTACTTGGAAGGCTGAGGCAGAAGGATTGCTGGAGCCCATTGGATTGACGCTGGGGTGGCCGTGAGCATGCCACTGCACTCTAGTCTAGGTGATGAAGTGAGACTCCAACTCTAAAAAAAAACCCCACATATATTATATATATATATATGTATTATGTATATGTATATTATATGCATATAATATATATTATATAGATATAATTAACTACATTGGTCAATTATCTGGTGGTAAACTATCTTTGCATCCCACAATAAAACCACTTTTTATTATCATATGTTTATTTTAAAATATATTATTGGATTCCTTTAGCTAATATTTTATTTGGTTGTTAGTAGGTCTATAATTCTCCTGCTTAGTCACATTCTTACTACTTTTTGGAATAAGTACTACACATGCTTATAGAATAATATTAGCAGATATATGTATCAGATAGTGCAGAAATAATTCTTACCAAAAAAAAAAAAGTCCAAAACATAATGCTTACAACAATAAGTATCTATTTTCCTTCTAAAAAATCTTTTTGGCCAGGCATGGTGGCTCAGCTTGTAATTCCAGCACTTTGGGAGGTTGAGGTGAGAGGATTGCCTGAGCCTGTGGGTTTGAGACTAGCCTGGGCAACTGGGTGAGACCTTGTCTCAACAATAAAGCACAAAAACTAGCCAGACATGGTGGCAAGTGTCTGTAGTTCCAGCTACTTGAAAGGGTGAGGCAAAAGGATTGCCCAAGCCCAATAGGTTGAGGCTGCAGTGGCGGTGAACATGCCACTGCACTCTAGCCTGCATGACAAGAGTGAACTCCAACATTAGTTTCCCAAACTGTCAAGTAGTCTCACCTCAGCTGTTAAAGAAAGCTATGACCTGCCATGTACTATATTAAAACTTGGAAAAAAGAGAAGGAAATTTTACATTGGTGGACACCTAAAAGTCTGCTATAGAAGTGGTTGGTATGATTGTATGTCGTTAAAATGTCAAGATATTAAATCAACAAATTAGTGGAAATAATGAGAACTCAGTGAGGTGGCTAGGTAGCAGTAGCATTCTGATAGCCTACCAACAACTAACTATAAAATATTGTTGAAAATAACCCATTTATAACAATGACAGAAACCGTTACAAGAATTCAAAAATAAGTCTAATAAAACATATATAAGAGCTTTGATGAGCAAATTTTGATAATTTAAAGGAAGTTATTGAACCACACTGTGGGTGAGAATGCAAACTAATTCAATTTCTATGAAAAACAGTGTGACAATTCCTAAAAGAACTAGAAACTGACCTTCCAAGTGACCCAGAAGTCCTCCTTCTAGGACTATACCTGGTGGAACTTAAATCACCTTTCAATAAAGATACCTGCACACATATGTTTATTGCAGCACTATTTACAATAGCAAAAACATGGAACCAATCATGCTGCCCATCAAAAGTTGAGTGGATTTTTAAAAAATGTGTTACATACACAAGTTAGAATACTATGCAGCCATAAAAAAGAACAAAATTATGGACTTCGCAGCAACTTGGATGGATTCAGAGTCTATAATGCCCAGTCATTTACTACAGAAAGAAAGAAAGAGTACCATATATTCTCACTCATAAGCAGACACTGAACATTTACCATAATACTATGAGAAAGGGATTGGCAGTAGCTGGAAACTGCCAGGGTAGGGAGAGGGGCACATAACATCAACAAGCCTACCTGATATCAAACCAGGCAAAGTAGGGACCAAAGGGAGACCCAAACTTTACCTGTACAATGACCACGTGTATACCTAATCCTGAATTGTATCCTACATCTTTTAAAATAAAATAAATTTTTTAAAAAAGAAAGGTTTTAAAGAAATGCAGGGAAATTTACCCCAATATGTGGCTTTTTGCTGCACATTCTGTCTTAGTTACAGAGAAGCTGCTTTCCCTCCTTGTTATTTATCATCTATTGCAAAAAAAGAAGAGCAAGATAAGATCACACCTGAGCAGATTCAAGTATAATGCCTGTCTTGCAAGTATAATGCCTGTCTCTCAGGTTCATTTAGTTTCCAAAGATAACTATTTGTAAGTCATTCTCTGTTTCCCCCATCCAATAGTCTCCACGTGTTGCCCCTCAGTGGAATTCTTCTTCCTCCTCTTCCTATAGACTGTTTCACCAGAATGGAAGCCCCCATTCTTTCTGTTAACTGATAGTATTTAAGTTTCCATAACTCATTGGGAAGTTGAATCTTTACTCTGAAGTTCCCATGTCCACTCATTAAATAAAACGTGTATGTCTTTTCTCCTACTAATCAATCTTGCCTCATGTCAGTGATTTTTTAGCAAACCTTTAAGGGACCAGTGACCATGGCACCCACAGTATACAGGAAGAGCTAAAAATAAATGGAGTGATAGCTGCTTCTGGCTAATGAAAAAATTAATATTGTAAAAGTCAAATTTTTTCAAATGAATATGCTAATTCAATGCAATAGTAATCCACATCTGGCAGATTTTTTAAAAAATGACACATGATAGTTTGATTTAGAACTTCAAATTAATGGAAAACTGTCAAGCAAGAGTAACTAAAAGGTTTTGGGGGAAAAAAAGAAATACAATAGCAAAACCATGGAACCAACTGCGCTGTCCATCAAAACTGGACTGAATTTTAAAAATGTGGTACATATACACAATGGAATATTACTCAGCCATAAAGAAGGACAAACATCGACTTCGCAGCAACTTGTTTGGATTTAGAGTCTGTCATACTCAATGATCTATCACAGAAACAAAGAACAGAGTACCACATGTTCTCACTCATAAGCGGACCCTGAATATTTACCATAATATTGTAAGAAAGGAATTGGTGGTAGTGGGATATTGCTGGGAGGCGGGGAGTGGAGGTATGGTACAACAACAGTAAAGGTACCTGATCTCAAGCCAGACAAAGTGGAAACCAAAGGGAAGCACAAACTTTGCCTGTACGATGACCACTTGTATACCTAATCCTGAATTGTACCTCACACCTTTAAAATTAACAATAAGGAAAAAAAAGTAAAAGTAAAATAAAGTGAGAGAGTGCTTACCCTATTAGATACCAAAGCATATTGTGAAGTAGTTGCAATTATAACTGTGGAATTGGTGTAGAGAAAGATAAATGCATCAATTAATCAAAATGCAACCCTTGCTCTCATCTCTCCCTTCCCCTTTTTAAAGTCCCTGGTGTCTGTTCTCATCTCTTTTTTTTTTGTTTTTTGTTTGTTTGTTTGTTTGTTTTTGAGTTGGAGTCTCACTCGGTCACCCAGACTGGAGTGCAGTGGCTGCTCCCGGCCACCGCAGCCTCGACCTGCTGGGATCCGGTGATCCTTCCGCCTCAGCCTTCCGAGTAGCCGGAATTACAGGCATGCGCTACCACGCCCGGCTGATTTTTTGATTTATTGTAGAGATGAGGTCTCGCTGCCCAGGCGGGTCTCGAACCTGCGGGCTCAGGCAATCCACTCACCTCAACCTCCCAAAGGGGCGGGATTATAGGCTGAGCCACCGAGCCCGGCTTGTTCCCATCTTTATGTCTGTGTGCACCCAGTGTTTAGCTCTCAATTATAAGTGAGAATATGTGGTATTTGGGTTGCTATTTCTGCATTAATTTGCTTAGAATAATGGCCTAGGATTGCATTTATGTTGCTTCAAAAGATATGATTTGGTTCTCTTTTATTGCTGCATTGTATTCCATGGTGTCAGCGCTGCCTTGAGCTACAACTGTATCACCCACTGCTGGTAGCCTTCTGCAGTGAGATTGTTTGTTGTGCTTACAAATTGGTTTTCAAACCATTGGCCTGGAGAAGATTTCATTGCCATCAGCTCCAGAACAAGCTAGGGAGAACTCATAAACTGGTTTTCCTATGGCAGTGCCCAGTAGCTGAGCAGTGAATGAGTAAAACCTGTGGCTTTTATATTAACAAGGCACACACACGGAAATCTCCACTCTCACTCTTGAGGAAGGGGGAGAGACATGTGTTGTAGTTCTACAGGTTTCAATGCACAGTGCTTAACACCCTCACTAGAGTTTTTTTCACACAAGATGACTTTACTTGTATTAAAGATTCTGAGACCCAATTTCTAAATTGCAAACCAGAGTAAAATCTATCTTCCTTCAAGTAAAAGGAAAGACAAAATTTGTAAGAAGGCTAGAGGAGGTGGTGGTAGAATTTCAAACGCAGAGAGCAGCCCAGTAATAAGGAACATCTCACTGGGAAATAATCCAAAGGCGTCTCCCGCCCATTCTCACAGAGCATTTCAGTGTTCTCCTGAGTTGCCTGGACCAGAAGCTACTGCTCAATAGGATGTTGAGATGAGTAAATTAGAATGAGGAAGTAGAGATTTAATTACATCTGCATGTTCATAAAGTGGGATAAAAGTTTTCACCATCAAAAGCGGTATCGCTGAAGACTCAGGTATGATACCCTTGAGAAATTAAAGTTTGGTTAGCTACTTTCCATGCTCCAGGCACAAGGAAATAAAACTTTTTTGCAAAGGTTAAATGCGGCTTAGTTATGGTGTTAGTACAGAAGTGATCAGCCAGAAAGGGATGGAAAATAGAATAAATCTAATGAACAAAACATAATTGGTCCCTTGAGATTTCATTCCTAAAGTTAGAGAAAGTTACCTATTTCTTTAAAATTCATGATGTTCTCAGCCCTGTCATCCTCTCAAGTCATAGGATGGCCTTATTCACTCTCCAAATAAGAGTCCAAAATTTTCTGTAATTCTTCAATTTTTACTTAACAATGTGAATGATGAGACCATATTTCGGTAATCCACTGTTTTTTTCCTGTATTCTTCAAGCCTAGGGGTCTGGTGGTTTGCTGTAGTTTGTTCTCTACTGGTAGTCAGTCCTAAGAAAGTATGTTCAGGTTATTCAAATTGGGGATTTAAGACTTTTTGAGTGATTTAAGTGTTCCCTTAAATCCCTTCCTAGAGAAAATTTAGACTTTTTACTTTCTTCCATAGATAGGTTTTCAATAAGTTCCTTCACTTGTCTATTCTTATTACATTTTATTTTATTTTATTTGTTTTTTTTGAGTTGGAGTCTCACTCTGTTGCCCAGACTGGAGTGCAGTGGCCGCTCCCGGCCACTGCAGCCTCAACCTGCTGGGCTCCGGCGATCCTTCCGCCTCAGCCTTCCGAGTAGCTGAAATTACAGGCATGTGCTACCACGCCCGGCTGATTTTTTGGTTTATGGTAGAGATGAGGTCTCACTGCCCAGGCAGGTCTCGAACCTGCGGGCTCAGGCAATCCACTCACCTCAGCCTCCCAAAGGTGCGAGATTACAGGCTGAGCCACTGAGCCCGGCTCTTATTACATTTTAATATCAACTTCCCTTTCCCCGCTTACCAATTTTGTATAAAATGAACCTGATGACACCCCTCAATTCAATCTGCATTCTGAAAACTATAAGTGTACATGGGGACTCCTGACTTTACTCCCATGTCAGGAGTAAAGTGGTTGGAAGGAGAAGAATGGGAGGGGCATGTACTCAGCCTTATTCTGTAGTGTAGTCTTTTAAGCTGTTGGTGAACCTCTGAAAGGCATTGGGTACCAGAAGTACATTTACATCAGTGTAGAAGGACATTGTAAGCATTGCCAGTCCATGTTTGTGCCAGTGCTTTCATGATTAAGAAATATTCTAAGTAGTATGACTTTGGCAGAGAGGGACTAGAAGCAGTTAAAATTAATATTTTTAAAAAATCAACCTGCAAGCTCTAAACCTGCTAGACATGGAACATGAGAAAAACCAAATAGCCACAAACTGCTTTCTTGTAAGTGTAAGATAGTAATTGATTTACAACCTTACCCCCGCCGCCGCATCCTCTCTTTGTGAAATTATTAGTGTACAACCCTTGCTTCTCATGAATATCCTAGAAACAATTTGTTCTTTGACAATTTGGGTTTACTAAATACAACCTTGCAAATTCCAAAGAAAAATATATAGCCATACAACCCAACCCCATGCCTTACCTAAACTAACATAGAAAACACTTTTCTTCTTTTCCTGGGTTGTTCAGCCTTGGAGTATTAGCCTGCAGAGTGGCACTGGTGCCATAAAACACTGCTTCCTAAGATAGCCTCGGTGTCATGGTCTCTCTGCTTTCCCCGCAACATTTCTTGGTGTACTGGCCAGGAAACGGAGAGTTCGGAGACCGTGTGTCCCACCTCCTTTGTCATTGGGGTATGACCCCTGGGGTGACGAGAAAGGCAGTCTCACTTAGAACACAGCAGACCTTTTGATCTGTAGGAGGGAATCCCCTCTTGGCACATTGAGGCTCAGATCTCAAAAGCAAAGGAACTGGAAGGAGTTTCTTGGTGGGAAGAGCAACGCCCAACAGAAAAGGTAGGAACAAGGGTTTTTGCATAGACCTGCCAGTAGGTGGCAGAAGGGGAGCTTGATCACCTCCCAGAGTTCACTAGTAGTCCCAAGTCCTGTGGAAAGAATTGAAAGGCAGTGGGAGAAAACACTGTCTCGAGACAAACCCGTTGACTCCTAGGATTAGGGTAGAGGGTTGAAGAATGTGCTGTGTGATTGCGTGTGAATGAGATGGACTACAGAAAGGTTCCAACCTGACCAAAGGGGCAAAGCAAGTGTTGAGTCCCTATCTAAGCCAGTGACAACCTCAAAAAGCTGAGGGCGATCCCAACGCTGTCACAGGGTTGGTCCGGGTTGAGGGTTTATACCAACCCACCAATTGCTAAGAGGTATCTAAAATATCTCCACAAGGAGTATGGCTGGATGAAAGAACTGTTTCCCATATCTCTTTTTCCCTTATTTGTGTGTGTCTGCCATCTGCTAGAGGGAGGAAATGGGTGGAAACCAAAAAGTAAGAATACCCCTCTTGATTAAATATTTAAAAACTTTGAAAAATGTTTCTGTGGAGATTGTTATGGTGTCAAATTGTTTTGGAAAAAGCTCTGTACATTCTGTAAAATAGATTGGCTTTCTTTCAGGGTTGGATGGCTGCCAGAGGGATCCTTAAAGAGAAGAATCATTGGGAGAGTATATAGAATTATAGTAGGAGAGCCAGGTAACTCGGACCAATTCCCTTACATTGACTGTTGACAGGATGTGGTCCTTACACGGTCCTCTTGACTAAAAGCTTTCTTGGAAGACAATTGTAAAATTATGGTAGCCCTCAAAACAGCCTAGTCAAAATGCCCATTAGGGTCCTATGAATTAGCTGATAAGCCAGTGCTGGCTGATGAAATGGAAATCCCACCACTTTATTCTCCAGCATACCCACTGTTGCTGCCTGTTCCTACAGCACAAGCCATGGTTAGGGCCTCACAATTGGAATGCACCCCTAAGTCTAGTATGTATCCTAAACAATCAGAGGCCACTCCTGAACCACCTGTTCTGACTCCCCACACCCCACCTAGAAAGCAGCTGCCAGAATGTGTGTCTGACTTCACATCAGGGGGATGTCGTGGTGCCTTTCAGATGTCACTGAGGGAGATTATGGGACCTTTTTGTTATGTTCAAGAAGGCCAGATCCAAGGTGGGCAACACACATTTGTGTACCAGCCTTTCACCACCACAGATCTCTTGAACTGGAAAAATCATATGCCATCCTTCACAGAAAAGCCTCAGGCTATGATTGACTTTAATACAGTCCATTACCCAGACCCAGAGGCCAACCTGGGTGGACTGCTGCCAACTCCTCCTGATGTTATTCAATACTGAGGAGCATCAGAGAATTACACAGAGGCTATAAGATGGCTAGAGGAACATGCCCAAGCTGGAACATTCAATGCCCAGGCAAATGCCCAAGATCAGTTCCCAGAGGAGGACCCCCAATGGGTCCAACAGTAACCAGAGGCTACAAATGCTTGAACAGTATCAGGAGGCCCTCCTAGGAGGTATGAGAGAAGGTGAAAAAAAGGCCATAAATATGAGCAAGGTCTCTGAGGTGTTCCAGGGAGCTGACAAAAGCCCAAGCCAATTTTATGAGAAACTCTGTGAAGCCTTTTGGCTATACACCCCATTTGATCCAGAGGCAACTGAAAATCAGCCTGTGGTAAATGCAACTTTTGTCAGACAGTCCCAGGGAGATATCCGATGTAAGCTACAAAAACTAGAGGGCTTTGCTGGAATGAATATTAGACAGTTGCTAGAAATTGCCACTAAAGTGTTCATTAACCAAGATAAGGAGGCCCAACACTAGGTAGACCGAAAGTAGAGAAAGAAAATGGCCATGTGTGCTGCTACCATTGTGGGGTACCAAGCAACAGGCCCACCGGGGAGAAACAGAGGCAGAGGTAGGGGAAGGAGACAGCCAGGTCGAGAGTTTCCCAGAACAAGGCCCAGACTGCCTCACCCTGCCCAGAGACCCCTGAGCCCCATTTATCAGGCTACACAAGGGACATCACAACCCCCTATGAATTTAGGGAGAAATCAGTGTGCCTATTGTAACCAAGAAGGTCACTAGAAGGGTGAATGCCCCCAATGAATAGCCAACGAGGAAGCCCAACAGAAAAATGACCCACAAGACTCCACTTATCAACAGGACCCATCAACTCCTAACAACTTTATGGGTCTGGCCTCTATGGAAGGACTGCAACAAGATTAGGCCAGACCAGGCTCTCTACTATCTTTAGGTCCCCAGGAGTCCATGGTCAGCATGACAGCAGGGAACCAATGTATAAACTTCATAGTCGACACGGGAGTTGAACATTCCGTGATCACCCAGTCTGAGGTCCCTTCTCCCCCAAACAGGCTAATGTTATGGGAGTCACTGGGCATCAAGCCAGACATCCCTTCACAGTGCTGTGATGTTGCACAGCCAGCAGGCTTGAGGTCATACAAGAGTTCCTGTATCTCCCAGATTGCCCCATAGCCTTGATGGAACGAGACTTCCCAGGAAAGCATCGAGCTCAAATAACCTTTGATTCTCCTGATCACGTAACTCTGAGATTAAGAGACCCAGAGGCTAAAATCATGACCCTTACAGTCCCCTGAAAAGAGGAATGGTGGCTCTACAGCCTAACAGAGGCCGCACAAAAATCCCCAGAGCTGCCATTTCGAGTACCGGGGGTGTGGGCAGAGGACAATCCTCCAGGACTGGCAAAAAATAAACCCCCTGTGATTGAAAATAAAGCCAGGGGGTGTGGGCTGGTCCATCAGAGGTAGTACATCATCCCACGCAAAGCACAAATAGGAATCCACAAGCACCTGGAGAGGTTCTTGCATTATGGAATCCTCCAGGCTCGTCAGTCTGGTTGCAATATGCCTATTGCTGGTGCAGAAGCTAGGCGTGGGTGACTACTGATCAGTCCAAGACTTGCGAGCCATAAACCAGGTTGCGGTTACTCTGTGTCCTGTCGTCCTGAATCCATATACACTTCTGGGTCTCATCCCTGCTGAGGCTGCTTTCTTCACCTACTTGGACCTTAAGGGCATTTTCTGCTGTATCCCCCTGGCCCCAAGAAGCCAACCGATCTTTGCTTTCCAATAGGAGGACCTGACAAACAGCACCAAGGGACATTTCACTTGGACCCAGCTGCCCCAAGTATTCAAGAATTCTCCAGCTATCTTTGATATGACACTAGCCTCAGATTTAAAAGACTTTCCAGCAAACCACTGTGTCTGTACCTTGCTCCAGTATGTAGATGACTTGCTGCTGGTAGCATTAATCAAGAAAAACTGTATGCAAGGGATACAACAACTGATCACCCTCCTTTGGGAGGCAGGCGACAAGGTCTCAAAGAAAAGAGCCTAAATATGCCAGGAAAAAGGTATCTAGGTTTTCATTTGTCCCAAGGCCAGCGCCAACTTGACCCTGAAAGAAAACAGGCAGTGTTTTCAATTCCAGTCCCAACTGCCTGGCATCAAATCCAAGAGTTTCTAGGGGCTGTGGAGTTCTATAGAATTTGGATACCTAACTTCTCCATCATGGCAAAACCCCTCTATGGAGCCACAAAGAGGAGTGAATGGGAGTCTCTGCTATGTGAAAAGACTCGACAACAGGCCTTAAAACAAATTAAACAGGCCCTCACCAATGCACCTGGTCTGGGACTCCCAGATGTAACAAGCCCTTCTTTCTATACAATGCACTGGCATTGCAGTAGGGGTCTTAACTCAAATGCTGGGGTCATGGCATAGACCCATGGCATATTTACCCAAACAGTTAGATTCTGTGGCTCAGGGCTGGCTGCCTTGTTTATGAACCCCGGCAGCTATAGCACTCCTGATAACAGAAGCTGACAAACTAACAATGGGATAAAACCTAACTGTCAGGGTGCCTCATGCTGTGATAAATTTAATGGAATACAAGGGGCAATACTGGTTAACCAATGCTCGAATGTTCAAATGTCAGAGAATGCTCTGTGAAAACCCACACATTCACCTAGAGGTAGTAAAGACTCTAAATCTGGTAACCTTACTACCTATAGAGTCAGGATAGCCAGACCATGATTGCATTGAAATAATAAATAAAATCTAGCCATCCAGATTTCATAGACCAGCCCCTCAGGGACCCTGAAGTAGAGTACTTCACGGAAAGGAGCAGCTTCATACAGGAGGAAGAATGCTTTGTGGCCTATTCGGTGGTAACTTTAAACTTCATGCTTGAGGTGAAACCTTTGCCAATAGGAACTTCAGCTCAAAAGGCAGAACTCACTGTGCTCACTTGAGCCCTCCAGCTAGCTGCAGGACTACATGCTAATATCCATACAGACTCCAAGCATGATTTTACTATCTTACATGTGCATGAAGCCTTATACAAGGAGAGAGGTTTAATCAATTCAGGGAGAAAAGACATGAAATATGGCAAGGAAATTCTAGAGCTAGTAGACGCTGTACAGGCACCAAAAGAGGTAGCAGTCATACATTGCAGAGGGCATTAAAAGGAAATGTGATAACTGCCAAAGAAAAACGCAAAGCAGATCATGAAGCAAAGTCTGCAACAACAAAAGAAACTGTCAAAATGACTGCAGTAACTGTGGCAGTGCTTTCTAGTCCGCTGACAAACTGGAGCCCTTGCTACACACCAAATGAGAAAACATGGTTTGAAACCAAAACAGGACACTACTTACAAGCCGGATGGTGGAAATTTCAAAACGGCCAAATAGCAATTCCAGAATCATTGGCTCCAGCATTTGTCAGGCAATTTCACCAAGGGACACACAGCAGATGGATCTTTCTTGAAAATACCCTCAGTAAGTACTTCTATGTCTCCTGACTCTACAACATAGCACAGGCAGTCTGTGAACAATGTGTAATTTGTGCTCATAACCTGAGGCAGGGATCCAAATTCTTCCCTGGAGTGCAGCATGTAGGGGGAGCAACCTTTGAGGATCTTATCATGGACTTTACAAAATTCCTGCACTGCTGAGGCTACAAATATCTCCTTGTTTTTTGTGTGTACTTTCTCAGGATGGGTTGAGACCTTCCCCATAAGGACAGAGAAAGCCACTGAAATGGTCCGACTCCTGTTAAAAGAAATCATTCCTCAGTTTGGACTCCTGATCACTATAGAATTGGACAATGGACCGGCATATGTAGCAGAGGTAGTACAGTTAATGACAAAAGGACTGCAAATGAAATGGAAGCTCCATACAGCCTATAGGCCACAAAGTTCAGGAAAGGTGGAGTGAATAAAGTGGACCTTAAAATCACAACTAAGAAAGCTATGCCAAGAAACTAATTTAGACTGGATCCAGCTTCTGCCAATAGTCCTTCAAAGGGTAAGGTCTAGCCCCACAAAACAAACAAGTTTCTTGCCTTTTGGAATCCTTTATGGGCGGCCATCCCCTCTTGTTAAGGGTATACAGGGAGACCTAAAGGAGTTAGGAAATCTTACTCTAAAACAACAAATGCAAGCCTTGGGTTCAGCCTTAAATACCATTCATTATCAAGTCAGAGAACGGCTACCAATTAGTTTAAGTACTGATGCCCATTCTTTTAAACCAGGTGATATGGTATGGGCAAAAAAAAAGGAATGCACAGCCTCTAAAACCCCTCTGGAGGGGCCAATTTACTGTCCTTTTGTCTACCCCAACTACAGTCAAGGTAGCTGAAATAGTTCCTTGAATCCATTACAGCAGAGTTAAGCCTGCCTCCTAGGACTGGGAGTGTACCACAAATCCGTCGACTCCCCTTAAGTTGATCCTCCAGAAAGTTACCAAAGCTGACTGACAACCCAAATCAGATTCCTCAGGCCCTCCTCTAACCACTCCAGGGCTGGCTAGTCTATGCATGGCTAAAAGCTGAGGATCCGTTGACCTTGCTTCAGCCATACACTGGAAACTGGCTGATCTATGCACAGCAGAAACTTGAGGACTCAATGGAATTGACACCTTACTGATAACCCATTGTTTCTAAAAATAAATACCAACACTTTGTCAGGCTTTGTATTTGCCAATTGCTATACTTTTTGTTGTTTTATTTGCTACAGGACTGGCAGAGTCGACCCCTACAAATTGGACACATTGGGAAAAGTTCTCACTAGCATTTCTCTTCTTTATTTAATAGGAAAATTTTTTGTGCTTTTATGTACTTATGACTAATTTGGGAGTCTATTGCTTCCTCCCACACACCCAGCATGTAAATGTATAGAAACTATCTGGCTAGACATAAAAATTTTCCTTGGTATTCATCCCAGCCAGAAGTTTGTTATACTGACAAACATATTTGTACCCATAATGACCAGTTGTACTTTACTGGATTATCAAAACAGAGCTACCAGTACACTAAAGCTGGTGTTATAGCTTGTTGCACCCTCAGAAACACAAATTGGCTTTGTTGGGATCTTGCTCCTGCACCCAAAGCCAAGAAACTGCTTAAAGAAGTTGTACGATTTATAACTCCCCCAGCTACCCAACAGTCAAAGCTAACCCCCTTCCCTCAGCCGTGGGATGTAGGCCAAAATCCGTTTATAAATTTGGTTGAAAGCACAGCCCGGACACTTGATGTCACCAACTGTTGGGTATGCGGAGGAGCCCTAATGACTAAAGAATGGCCTTGGAAAGGAACTAGTCTTGATGCATACCAGTTCTTTCAATGGAACAATCCTATAGCTGTCAGAACAGAAAACCTACCCCCAAAATGCATCCTCTCCTCAAAAATAATTGGAGAAGACGGCTTAAGCAGAGCAGACTCTGCTTATACTCAATGGGTAGGAGATACTTCTTGTAAAAAAAAATTATTATTCAACCCACCGAATCTGGTGACCAATAAGGCCTGTTTGGTATTGGACACCGGCTTATGCAACTAAATCTTTTCAATGTACTATTGTTTTGGGTTTTTTTTTGAGTTGGAGTCTCACTCTGTCACCCAGACTGGCGTGCAGTGGCTGCTCCCGGCCACTGCAACCTCGACCCACTGGGCTCCGGCGATCCTTCTGCCTCAGCCTTCCGAGTAGCTGGAATTACAGGCACATGCTACCATGCCCGGCTGATTTCAATGTACTATTGTTACCCAAACAGTAGGTAATTACAGTACTATCCTCTGAACAAGCTAACCCATTTCAAGGTATCCCCGTCATAAGTCAAAGCTAGACAAACCTGTTCTCTGTAAATCTAGACCTCTGCAAAGCCCCCAAAGGGCTGTTTTGGATATGTGGAAAAGTTGCATATATCCAACTCCCAGCACTATGGAAAGGTACATGTACCATAGGAATAATCCAGCCCAAATTTTTGCTTCTTCCTAACTCAAAAGGATATGAACTGGGCATCCCCTGTATGAGAGCCTCAAAGCATGAGTTGCTTGATCTCTTGATCAAACTTTTAATACAGGAGGGACCCAGGTTTGGAAATATGATAAATGGCCACCCCAGAGAATTATAAATACTTCTGGCCCAGCCACATAGGCACAAGATGGAAGTTGGGAATACCACACACTTATATATACGCTAAATTGCATTATCAGGTTACAATCTCTCCTAAAATTATAACTAACCAGTCATGGCTTTTGAGCTTACTGCTCAGTAAGTCCAAATGCACACTGTCATTTATCAAAACCACCTAACTTTGGACTACTTGCTAGCAGAGAAAGGAGGAGTATGTGGTAAATTTAATAGCTCTGGCTGTTGCTTACAAATAGATGATACTAGCAAAGCTATAATTGATATAGCCACCAATATTAGAAAGCTTTCCCATATCCCAGTACAAAAATGGCATGCATAAAAATTGGCAATTGGTCTTAAAACATGTTCTTGAGTCCGGGAGGATTTCAGTACATTATTGGGTCTGTTATCCTATTGTTGGGATCCTGTCTTATCCTGTCTTGCATAGCCTCAATAATCATAAACTCCATCTCTAAGTTTATAGAAACGATTTTTAAATGAAAAACTCAGCCCACTAATGTTAATACACCAAATTGAAGATGATACTCTTTAACCCATGAAGGGTCGAGCGTCAAAGGGGGGAATGTGGCAGAGAGGGGCCAGAAACAGTTAAAATTATTCTTTAAAAAAAAATCAATCTGCAAGCTCCAAACCTGCTAGACATGGGACATGAGAAAAACCAAATAGTCACAAGCCTCTTTATTGTAAGTGCAAGATAATAATCAATTCACAACTTTACCCCCGCATCCTCTCTCTGTTAAGTTATCAATATACGACCCCTGCTTATCATGTATATCCTGGAAACAATATGTTCTTTGAAAATCTGATTATGCTAAATACAACCTTGCAAATTCCAAAGAAAAATGTATAGCCATACAACCTGACCCCCTCCCTCACCTAAACTAACATAAAAAACTCTTCTCTTCTTTTTCCAGGTTGCTCAGTCTTGGCGAGACCTCATCTCTACAATAAATCAAAAAATAAGCTGAGTGCGGTACTGCTCTCCTGTAGTTCCAGCTACTTGGAAGGTTAAGGTGGACAGACTCAGCCTGCTGAGTCACTCCAGTGGCAGTAAAATGCTGCTTCCTAAGATAACCTTGGTGTCATGGTCTGTTTTCCCATAAAAACTCTAGAATACACATTTTTTAATGCCAGTGTAAAATGTGGCAGAACAAAAAGAAATGGGTGTTCAAATAAATATAGTACAATAAAAAAGGAAGGGAATACAAAAGAATAAGACAATGCTATTGGTTTTCCATTACGGGGCTAGAAAAAACCTGTTAACTTTGAATATCCTAGTAAAATATCACTCATAATTATAAACTACCTATTTATGATGATGGTTTTGAATACTTTTATCTTTTTACACAGTGAAGAACTTCACACCTTAAACACTGTTCATTTTCTTTGCCAATCTTACGTTACCACTTCAGTGAGTCTGATTGATTTGGAGATAGATGACTTAAAGCTTTCAGTGCAAGGTGTGGAATGTAGTACCTGACAGTATTTGGTCATTTTCAGTACTTTTTGTTTGACACTAAATTTCTGAAAGCTCTATGTTTTTAATAAATTCCTTGGCATCTTGGACCTTATTGAAGACAATACTAACTCCTGAATGTTTTATTTCTGGCCATCTGAATGTTGCTATCTTTATTTATTTTTATTTTTTATTTTTTGAGTCAGAGTCTCACTTTGTTGCCCAGGCTGGAGTGCAGTGGCATGATCACAGCCACTGCAGTCTCTACCTGCTGGGCTCAGGCAATCTGTCCACCTTAACCTTCCAAGTAGCTGGAACTACAGGCGAGCAATATCGTACTCAGCTTATTTTTTGATTTATTGTAGAGATAAGGTCTCGTCAAGTTGCCCAGGCTTGTCTCAAACCCCTGGGCTCAGGCAATCTCCTTGTCTTGGCCTCCCAAAGTGCTGGAATTACAGACTTGAGCCACCGTGCTTCATGATGATGAACTTTAATCTTAAGTACCCCAGCCACCGGTGTAATAAGTGATCTGATCCTTAATCACCATTCCAAAAGTTTTTAGGCTGAAACTAGAAGCTTTCAATGAATACAACTCCAGAGTTCTGTCCCTTTATAGTTATAGCATGACTAGCATAGAAGTTGTTGGAATACCCATCTTTTGTGGAGATTCTTCATGTACTATTGTGGCAGAATGTGGCAAATGCTCAAATATATATTTCTTGTATGATTGAGTGAATGAACGCAGAAACACATGAGTAACTCCTTTAGGGTCAGCAGTTGGTCCCATGGCAATTACCTGGGATGACAAATTGTCTTCCACTAACCCTGTGGCAGAAAGGGGGATTGGTAGCAGTTAAAGGTATATCCTTTTGAAAGGCAAGCTTCAAGCTTTGAAGACCTGCCAGGCCAGTTTTGTTTGAAAAAGCCAAATGGCCAAAGACTGATGGCTCTCATGGAAATGCAAAAGAGTAACTAATTCACAGACTTATCCAAAACCCCTCTTTTGAAGTTGACGGTCTACAACCCTCCAGTTTCTGGAGACAATTTGTTCTTTGAAAAATCTGATTTTTCTGAACACCACCTTGTAAATTCCAAAGAGAATGTGTAATCACTCAACACGACCCCTTCCCTTACCTAAACGAAGGTATAAGACCCTGCTTCTCCCATTCTAGAGACTCGACCTGGAAGCATTAGCCCATCGAGTCTGCCAAGCCCTCCAGTATAATAAAGTGCCACTTCCTATAATAGTCTCGGTGCCACGATCTCTCTGTCTTCCCACTACACTATCACAAGATTTCATTCAAGATCTTAGACCCTATCTGCATTATTTGGTTATGGATTACTTCCTTCTTCCTGTAAGTTAGAAAACATAAAATAAAATTTTATTTTGGGGTCAAAAAACTACTATTAGTGTGAGTTGATATCTTATTATGGTTTTGATTTGCATTTTCCTGATATTAGTGATTTGTATGTCTTCTTTGGAGATATATCTATTCAGTTTCTTTGTTCATTTTATATATATTTTTTGACTATCAAATAATGAATGCTAATCCCTTATCAGATATATGGTTTGCAAATATTTTCTCCCATTCTGTAGACCACCTTTTCATTTTGTTGTCTGTTTCTTTTACTTTGCTTTGCAGAGCTAAAGAAAATGGTTAAAAACAAAACAAAAAGGAAACTACTACCTGTGTCACTATGTTCTATAATTAAATCTTCATCTTCTGGCCAGGTGTTGTGGCTCACACCTGAAATCCCAGCACTTTGGGAGACCAAGGTGGGGGGATTACTTGAGGCCAGGAGTTTGAAACCATCTTAGTCAACATAGAAAGACTTTGTCACAGACACGAATAGACATTTCTCAAAAGAAGACATACAAGCAGCCAACAGATATATGAAAAAGTGCTTAACCTCACTAACCATGAGAGAAATGTAAATCAAAATCACAGTAACATACAACCTAACTCCAGTAAGAATGGCCATAATTAATAAAACAAAAACAACAGATGCTGGCAAGGATGCTGAGAACAACAAAAAACAACAGATGCTGGTGAGGATGCTTATACACTGTTGGTGGAAATGCAAACTAGATAAATCTCTATGGAAAACAGCTTGGTGATTCCTAAAAGAACTAAAAATTGATCTTCCATATGACCCAGCAATTCCCCTTCTGGGACTATACCTAGAGGAACTTAAATCACTCTACAAAAAAGATACTTGCACATGCATGTTTATTGCAGCACTACTTACAATAGCAAAAACATGGAACCAACTGTGTTACCCATTGAAACTGGACTGCATTAAAAAAATGTGGTACATATACAAGATGGACTATTATGCAGCCATAAAGAAGAACAAAATTATGAACTTTGCAGCAACTTGGACGGATTTAAAGTCTATGATACTTGGTGAACTATCACAGAAACAAAGACCAGAGTACCACATGTCTCACTCATAAGCAGACCCTGAACACTTACCATAATACTACAAGACAGGAATTGGTAGTAGCCAGAAACTGCCAGAGGAAGACAGTCACACAACACCAATAAGGGTACGTGATCTAAAACCAAAAGGAGGCCCAAACTTTACCTTTATGATGACCACTTGTATACCTAGTCCTAAATTGTACCTCACATCTTTAGAATTAAAAAAACAGACTTCATCTTTACAAAAACTAAATAAATAAGGCAGACCTGGTATTACACACCCGTAATTCCAGCTACTCAGGAGAATTGCTTGAGTTCGGGAATTTGAGACTGTACGTCGTTATGATTGTGCCACTGCACTCTGGCCTGAGTAACATAGCAAGACGATCTCTAAAACAAAAAAAAAACATTATCTTTTATCTCTATTGGTGAGAACTGATTCATTTTCCACAGAAAATGAAAAAAATTGTTTTTTCCCTTAAGAAAACATCAAGTGATGCCAGGTGGGATGTGGTGCAAAACCTGCGAATTTTAGAGCAGCTTGCAGTTTTCAAATAAAGTTTATTAGAGAAAGGAGGGAGAAGAGAAAGGGTGACATGCCAGAGCTGGCATGGGCAAAAGAAATCGCAATTTTGCTCTTTACAATAGACCTGATATACCTTCACGATGACTGATATGCTAAAGATGGTGGAGCTTTGGTAACTGTCACTCTGGAGACAGACATCTCTAAACTCCCAATGGGAGGAGACAAGGGGAGCAGTGGTCTTTTCCTGACCACCTTGTCTTGTGCAGGAGACCCATCAGATGTTTCCAATTCACAAGTTCCTTAGCTAAAAGGTGGTCTTATTATCATTTCTATGGCTTTGGTCAGTTAAGCTGTGGTATTTGGTCTTCTTCCCTTGACAGGGAACTTGAAAGTTTCTTAGTGATTACTATGCTAAACCATGAACTGAAAGGGTAGGCAGTCCTAGTCTTGCATAGGATGGAGTTTCTTTTGAATTGCTAAAGAGCGGCTAGAGGCTGCCCCTTGACCTGCAATAAAATAAATTTTAAATTTTAAATAATTTTTTAAATGTCTGAAGGCTTCCGAAAACCCATCTATGGGAAATTTAACTATCTGTGCCTAACCTGTGCTAGCTGCCCTGCCTCAACTCCCCCATTACAAATTTTTGATCCCAGAATAATAAGGGGTACTGAGGGATGAAGGCCAGTCTTCTGTAGCTTCTTCAAAGTTGGCAATGGGCGTAGTCCTCACTAGCCAGAGATCAAAAATATCTCCCTGTCTGATCTAAGGCATCCAGATCTGTTTCAACAGAGGCGTCATTTGCAGGCACCAGCTGGAATCCTTGCATGACCGTAGTGTGGGCATGAAATTGCTGGATTCTGGAAGAACCAAATTTAACCAGACAGTTAAAGAGACATGGGCCAAAATTAGCAGGATTATAACCATTACAATAGGCCCAATAAAAAGAATAACTTAAGGAAATCCCTCCTTCTGCAACAGATAGAGAAGTTAAGTGAAGCCATGTATACATTTTGACAATTTAAGTGGTAGCTGACTACCTTTTATATGAGTGTTACAAGGCCTGCAGCTGCCAGCATAATTTACATGATAAATTTTAATTTCTGAAGCTTTATTATAAGTACTAGCTTTTAGAGTTTCTGATGTATTTCTAGACTGCAGTGTCAACCTGACAGATTTTTTTGGACTATAATTTGAACCAGCCACTCAAGTGAATCTTATATAAAATTTGAAGAGAATTCTGAAAATGTTTGAAGACTTGTACCCAGAAAAGACTTCATATTGTAATTTAAATTGTAAAAAACAATAAAACTTAAGATAATGAACAGGAGAGTTTAAAACTGATGTACCAGTTCCTTTTGAAACATAGTTTTTTCAGTTTCCAGTTTTGTAAAGACACATTATAGTAGGATTAGTTTACTTGTTTAGACTTAATATATCTTATTTGCACAGAAAGTGTAACAAGATTATTTACCATACAGGCTTTTTAAAATTGGCTTTGTTGGAACACTTTTTCCCCATAAGGAATTGCAGATTAGATTAAATTAAACTTAATCTTAATTCTTTGAAGCAGTCTATTATGAAATATTATTTTAGTGAAAGCCATGGTAAAATAACCAGTGTTTTCAATAATATTTTGTTGCAAAAGAAAACAGATTCTTATTGAACTTATGTAAACAGCTGTACTGTAAGAAATTAATAAGCAGTTGTTTCACATTTTGGAGTAAAGAGAAAAATATATGTTTTAAGTTTTCTTTATAAGACTATACTTTACTTATTTGTGAAAAAACAAACAACTGTAAATTGTTCCAAGAAAAAAATTTTTCTTTTGACTCTGAAAAAATATCGCAAAAATAAGTAATACTTTAAACAAAAAAGTCATAAAATTATTTGATTTTGATAACTCAGTTTATGCAATTGACACTTGTTCTGTTAGCAATCCTAACAAAATTCTCATGAGCACACAAGTTTTTTTTAATAAGAATTCTGGAAGAAGATTTTAAAGTTATTAGTAATTTGCACTGAATGACACTTTTTAAATTGTAGCTGACTTGAATGTATGTGTTGAGACATGAAAACAAAGAGTTAATCAAGAAACCAGGCCCTATAACAAAGAGTCAATCAAGAAGCCAGATCCTAAGAGACTTATCTCAAATGAGCAGCTGCCCTAAACACTACCTCTGCTTCTGTAAGCATGCTACACCCTGTTTGCTGTGATGCTTGTTGTGAAAAGTTCTGCTCACAGTCCTCAGTTTAGAATTATAAAACCACCAATAACAAATTCCAGGACTGATAATGTGGCTTCCAAACCTGGTACACCCAAAAGTCTTCAATGGGGTTTGCTTAATATGTATAGAAACAGCCTGTAACTGAGGATCGGGGCTCAAGTTTTGGGAGACTACTCCGCCTGAGATTTCCAGAATAAATGCTCTCGATTCTCCACTGGGTCTCTGGTGCCTGTTCTGAGCATGGCAACATTCCATTTGCTCTTGCTCCCGGTGAGCTGCAACACTTGTTCAAGACCTGCCTGGGCAGGCAAGACCTCATCTCTACAATAAATCAAAAAATCAGCCGGGCATGGTAGTGTGTGCCTGTAATTCCGGCTACTTGGAAAGCTGAGGTGGAAGGATATCTGTAGCCCAGCAGGTCGAGGCTGCGGTGGCCGGGAGCGGCCACTGCACTCCAGTCTGGGCGACAGAGTGAGACTCCAACTCAAAAAACAAACAAAAAAAATCAATGAATGTGATTAATTGATATAAACCTTTAGCAACTTGAATTTGAAAATACAAGTTTACTTACAACTTAAGTACAAAAAGTATTACAGATGCAAATCTTTATACTTTAAAACATTTGACAGAAATAATATTGGACAAATAGACAAAATATTTAAATTTTGAAAGCATTCTATTTTACCAATTTTAAAACTGTAGTTACTTACTAAAAATTGATGAATTAGTGCTATAAGAAAAAGACTGTTACTTTGACATAATGGTATTTTAGCCTAACATCAGCATGACTGATATTAATGGTTAATTCATAGACATAACTAATTTTTGTACACTTTATTGTTTACAGAATTTCTTTCAAATATTTATTTCCACAACCCTTCCACATATCATTCTTCAATTTACACATGACATTTTCGACATGCTTGAACCTTCTATTTTTGTCCTATGCATTCCTTCTTTCCAAATAACCATACACTCTATTATAGGGCAACAATTTCCCATACAAGATTCTTTCCTATACAAAATTATTCTCTTTTCTTATATTCTTCTTTCTTACCAAAAACATACTTTTATACCAACAACTTTCTTTACATCTTTCCTTTGCTTTCTGGTTTCTTTATTTCTTTATGTTTTTTTTAACCTCTTAGTAACTTTTGATTAGAGGATAGGTGAAATGTCTAACACTTGAACACCTCGCATTCCCTTTAGGGAGCCAGTATCTGGAGAAAGAAGTCCAGCATGAGCAGCTAGGGCTGAAAACTTAGCCTTGGTATTGATCAAGAAATTAATTTAGACCCCAGCCACATCCATACAGTCCTGGAGATTTTCTGGGGTGAAGGCAAACAGAGTGCTGAGCTGGGCCATGGTCCCTGGACCCTATTAGTCAGTGGCTACCATTTACCAAGCTAGGTACTCCCTCTCCCTTTTGGCAAAGTCCACACTGGCTCTTCTAGTAGTCTTCTTGTCCACATGTTGGACAAGGTCCTGGGAGCTTAGGTTATTGAGGTCAACTGCACTTCAAGTGTTCAGACTGACCGCATCCATAGCAGCAATTACCATCCCGCTTAGCATGTCTATTCTTACCAGGTCTCTGTTGGGTGGCTGAAGTTTTGCCACTAATGGCAACTGCCAATAGGTCTGCCTGTTTTTTGTTTTTTGTTTTTTTTAAGTTAGAATCTCATTCTGTTACCCAGGCTGGAGTGCAGTGTCATGCTCACAGCCACCACTGCCTTGACCTACTGGGCTAGGGTGATCCCTCTGTCTCAGCCTTCCAAGTAGCTAGTGTTGCAGGAAAGCAGACAGACCATGACAGTGAGACTAACTCGAGAAGCACACATTGTTCACAGACTACCCACTCTATACTGTAGAGTTGGGGGACATAGAAGTACTTACTGAGGGTATTTTCAAGAGCAATCCATCCACTGTGTGTCTCTTGGTGAAATTGCCTGACAAATGCTGGAGCCAATGATTCTGGAATTGCTATTCGGCCGTCTTGAAATTTCCACCATCCGGCTTGTAAGTAGTGTCTCATTTCAGTTTCAAACCATGTTTTCTCATTTGGCGTGTAGCAAGGTCTCCAATTTGTTAGCGGGCTAGAAAGCAGTACTGTGGCTATTGCAGTCATTTTGACAGTTTCCTTTGTGACTGTAACCTTTGCTTCTTGATCGACTTTGCAATTTCCTTTGGCAGTTATCGCATCTCCCTTTTGACGCCCTCTGCAGTGTATGACTGCTACCTCTTTTGGTGGACCTACAGCAAAATCTAGTAGCTCTAGAATTTCCTTGCCATATTTTATGTGTTTTCCTCCTGAATTGATTAAACCTCTTTCCTTGTATAAGGCCCCATGCACATGCAAGTTAGTAAATGCATACTTGGAGTCTGTATAGATATTAGTGCATAGCCCTGTGGCTGGCTCGAGGGCTCGAGTGAGCGTATAGTCCTGCTTTTTGAGCTGAGGTTCCTGTTGGCAGAAGTTTTGCCTTGGCCGTGGAGTTTAAAGTTACCACTGAATAGCCTGTGAAGTGTTCTCCCTCCTGTATGAAGCTGCTTCTGTCCATGAAGTACTCGACTTCAGGGACTCTAAAGGGTTGGCCTGTGAAATCTGGATGACTAGAGAACACTTCATTTATTATTTCAATGCAAGTATGGTCTGGCTGTCCTGGCTCTATAGGTAGTAAACTTGCTGGATTTAGGATCTTTACTACTTCTAGGCGAATGCGTGGGTTTCCACAGAGCATTCCTTGATATTTGACAATTTGAGCATTGGTTAGTCAGTATTGTCCCTTATATTCCATTAAATTTATCACAGCATGAGGCACCCTGGGAGTTAGATTTTGTCCCATAGTTAGTTTGTCAGTTTCTGCTAGCAGGAGTGCCATGGATGCCCGGGTCTTTAAACAGGGTGGCCAGCCTTGAGCAACAGCGTCTAGTTGCTTGGATAAATATGCCAAGGGTCTATGACCCTAGCATTTGAGTCAAGACCCCTACTGCAGTGCCAACACATTCATGCATGTATAAAAAGAAAGACTTATTCACATCTGGGAGTCCCAGACCAGGTGCATTGGTGAAGGCCTGTTTAATTTATTCGAAGACCTGTTGTTGACTCTTTTCCCATAGCAGAGACTCCCGTTCACCCCTCTTGTGGCTTCATAGAGGGCTTTTACCATGATGGAGAAATTAGATATCCAAATTCTACAGAACCCTTGCAGACCCTAGAAACTCTCGGACTTGATGCTGGGTAGTTGGAACTGGAATTGAACACACTGCCTGTTTTCTTTCAGGGCCAAGTTGGTGCTGACCTTGGGAGAAATGAAAACCTAGATACCTAACCTTTTGCTGACATATTTGGGTCTTTTTCTTTGAGACCTTATAACTCACCTTCCACAGGAGGGTGAGCAGTTGTTGTGTCCCTTGCATACAGTTTTTCTTGGTTGGTGCTGCCAACAGCAAGTCGTCTACATATTGGAGTAAGGCAGAGCTGCACTGGTTTGCTGGAAAGGCTTTTAAATCTGAGGCTAGTGCCATATCAAAAATGGTTGGAGAATTCTTGAATCCTTGGGGCAGCTGGGCCCAAGTTAACTGTCCCTTGGTGCCATTTGTCGGGTCTTCCCATTGGAAAGTGAAGATCGGCTGGCTTCTTGGGGCTAAGTGGATACAGAAAAAGGCGTCCTTAAGGTCCAAGCAGGTGAAGAAAGCAGCCTCAGCTGGAATGAGTCCTAGCAGAGTATATGGGTTTGGAATGACAGTGTGTAGAGTGACTGCGACCAGGTTTACAGCTCACAAGTCTTAAACTGGTCGGTAGTCATCTGTGCCTGGCTTTTGCACTGGTAGCAGAGGCGTATTCCAAACAGACTGACAAACCCAGAGGATTCCGTAATGCTAGAGTCTCTCCATGTGCTTGTGGATTCCAATTTGTGCCCTGCATGGTATGCAGTACTGTCTCCACTGGACTGGTCCGCTCCCTGGCTTTAGTGCACGACCATGGGGGGGTATATTTCTTGCCAGTTCTGGAGGATTGTCCTGTGCCCACACCCCCGGCACTCGAAATGGCAGCTCTGGGGATTGTTGTGAGACTTCCATTAGGCTGTAGAGATGCCATTCCTCTTCCAGGGAAACAGTGAGGGTCATGATTTTAGCTTCTGGGCCCCTTAATTTCAGAGCTATGTGATCAGGAGAGTCAAAGGTTATTTGAGCCTGAAGCTTTCCCAGGAGGTCCCATCCCATTAGGGCTACATGGCAATGTGGGAGATAAAGGAACTCTTGTATGACTTCGTGACCACCGATTGTGCAGTGTCATGGAACCGTGAAGGGGTATCTGGCTTGACACCTAGTGACTCTCATAGCGTTAGTCTGCTTTTTACAGGCTGGGTGATCACAGAGTGCTCAGCTTCCATGTCAACCATGAAGTTCATATGCTGGTCCCTTACTGTCATGCTGACCATAGACTCCTGGGGAGCTAAAGATAGTAGGGAGCCTGGTCTGGCCTATTCTTGTTGCAATCCTTCCTAAGAGGTCAGACCCATAAAGCCATTAGGAGCTGGTGGGTCCTATTGATAAATGGAACCTTGTGGGCCATTTTTCTGTTGGATTCCTCATCAGCTATTCACTGGGGGCATTCACCTTTCCAGTGGCCTTCTTGGTGACAATAGGCACACTGGTTTCTCTCTAAATTCATAGGGGGTTGTGATGTCTCTTGTGTAGGCTGATAGATTGGGTTTAGGGATCTCTCAGCAGGGTGAGGTGGCCTGAGCCTTGCTCTGGGAAACTGTCGATCTGGCTGTCTCCTTCCCCAACTTCTGCCTCTGTTTCCTCCCTGTGGGTCTGTTGTTTGGTACCCAGCAATGGCAGCAGCAAGCATGGCCATTTTCTTTTTCTGCATTCGGTCTGTCTCTTGTTGAGCCTCCTTATCTTAGTTAATGAACACTTTAGTGGCAACTACTAGCAGCTGGCTAACATTCATTCCAGCAAAGCCCTCTAGTTTTTTAGCCTACGTCGGATGTGCCCCCTGGGACTGTCCAACGAATGCTGCATTTACCATGCACTGATTCTTGGTTGCCTCTGGAAAAGGGGGTGTATAGCCAAAAGTCTTCACAGAGTCTCTCATAGAACTGACTTGGACTCTCATCAGTTCCCTAGAACACCTCAGAGACCTTGGTCATATTTATGACCATTTTTCCCTCCTTCTCTCATACCTCCTAGAAGGGCCTCCTGATACTGTTCAAGCATTTGCAACCCCTGGTTACAGTTGTTGGCCATTGGGGGTCCTCCTCTGGGAGCTGATTTTGGACATATGCTTGGGAGTTGGGTGCTTCAGCTTGGGTGTGTTCCTCTAGCCATTTTATAGCCCCCTGTGTAATTCTCTGACTCTTCTCAGTATTGAATAGCATCAGGAGGAGTTGGGGGCAGTCCACCCAGGTTGGCCTCTGGGTCTGGATAATGGACTATATTAAGTTGATCATAGCCTGAGGTTTTTCTGTGAAGGATGGTATATGATTTTTCCAATTCAGGAGGTCTGTGGTGGTGAAAGGCTGGTACACAAATGTGTGTTGCCCACCTTGGATCTGGCCTTCCTGATCATAATAAACGGGTCCCCTAGTCTCTCTCAGTGACATCTGGAAGGCATCATGACATTCCCCTGATGTGAAGTCAGACACGCATTCTGGCAGCTGCTTTCTAAGTGGGGTGTGGGAAGTCAGAACAGGTGGTTCAGGAGTGGCCTCTGATTGTTTAGGAGACATACTAGGCTTAGGGATGCATTTCAATTGTGAGGCTCTAACCGTGGCTGGTGCTGTAGGAACAGTCAGCAACAGTGGGTATACTGGAGAATAAAGTGGTGGGATTTCCATTTCATCAGCCAGCACCAACTTATCAGCTAATTCATTGGACTCTAATGGGCATTTGGACTGGACTGTTTTGAGGGCTAGCATAATTTTGCAGTTGTCTTCCCAGCAAGCTTTTAGCCAAGGGGGCCATGCAAGGACTGCCTCTTGCCTACAGTCAATGTAAGGAACTGGTCTGGGTTACCTGGCTCTCCTACTATAATTCTGCATACTCTCCTAATGGTTCTTCTCTTTAAGGATCCCTCTGGCAGCCATCCAACCCCAACAGAGGGCCAATCTATTTCACAGAACATGCAGAGCTTTCTCCAAGACAATTTGACACCATAACTACCTCCACAGAAACATTTGTCAAAGTTTTTAAGCATACAAGCAAGAGGGGTATTTTTACTTTGGTTTTCCATCCATTTCCTCTCCCTGACAGACAGCAAGCACACACAAATGAGGGAACGGGGTGGGGGGTGGGTATGGGAAACTGCTGCTTCATCCTCCTCCAGTCATACTCTTTGCAGAGATATTTCAGAAACCTCTTAGCAATTGGTGGGTTGGTATCAACCCCCAACTCAGACCAACCTTATGTTGGGGTTGGGACCACCCTTAGCTGTATGAAGTCAACACCAGCTTAGATCAGGACTCAATACTCTCTTCATCCCTTTGGTCAGTTTGGAACTCTTCCACTGTCCATCTCATTCACATGCAATCACACAGCACATTCTCCAACCCTTCACTCTAATCCTAGAAGTCAATGGGTTCATCTCAAGATAGTATTTCCTTCCACTGCCTTTCAGTCCTTTCTGTCAGACTTGAGACTACTAGTAGACTCCAGGAGGTGATCAAGCTCCCCTTTTGCCATCCACTGACAGGTCTATGCAAAAACCCTTGTTCCTACCCTTTCCAGCGGGCATTGCTCCTCACGCCAGTTCCTGTACCTCTTTCGAGTCCCTGTGCCTTCAAGATCCGAACCTCGGTGCACCAGGAGGTGCCTCCCTCCTATGGATCAAAAGGTCTGCTGTGCGCCAGACAAGATTGCCTCTCCCGTTGTCCAGGTGTTGTACCCCGATGACAAAGGAGGCAGAATACACTGTCTTTAAACTCTCCATTTCTCAGCCAGTGCACCAAGAAATATTGCTGGAAAACAGAGAAACCGTGACACCAAGGATAATTTGAGAAGCAGTGTTTTATTGGCACCAACGTGACTCAGAGGGCTAATGATTGTTACCCAGTCATTATGCTAGCATGCACCGGTGCTGCCTTAGATATGTACTCATTCTCCTCTGGAGTACAGCAGGTAGAGAAAACAACATTAACATCACCCCAAGTTAGATCAAAGGTTAGAGTTAGAGTTTGAAATTAATTTAAACATTGAGAGGGATTTTCTGAGAAGCTTCCTAATCTTAGCTGGCATTTCACCAGATTTGTCATAGAAAAAGTGACATGAACCCATAAAAAATTCCTGTCTCTCTATTTGCAACCTCCCATTATGGATACATTGGTTCAGGAGAGTGGTGAAATGTGGGTCTACTGCATGTGGTTCCTACAGGACTCGGTTCCTTCAGAAGCGTAGGACAAATGGGCTTACAAGGTGGAAAAATGTCAGCCTGGGTAGAATTAACAGGGGGCTTCTGAGGCTGAGCCTGGGACCAATCAGCAAAAGGCCCCTGTGATTGATTTCCCCTCCTCCCTTCCGCCGTCCACTGCACCCTGATGAGTGCTATAATTTGGTACCTGAGATAACAGAGGGTCATCAGATATGTCATCTGTTTTCTTCTTAATCTGAGCATGTAATGTCTGATTGAATAAAATTTTGTTTGTAGAATGCTGATATAAAACCATAAAGGTCTGTACGTAAGGTATTTCTGATCATTTCTCTCTGCTTACAAAATGAATCTAATTGCCATATGCCATTAAAACAAAGAGTCCCATACCTTGTCCAAACCTCATTGTCTGCTCACTTGTATTAAGTCCAAATTTGATTACAATAATGTATTAACTCTTTTGATTTTAAACCACATATTTCAATTTTTCCACTTCTTTAAAATTTGTCCCAATGGAGTGTGTGAGGGTATAGATGGAATATTACCCATTTTCTTGTTCACATTTCCAGTAAATTCAGAACTTTGTCTTTGAAATCTGCTGCCTTCCTCACAGAAAAATTCTAAAACAAAAAATAAAACCCAAAATTTTGCCTTTGAACCTTCATGTGCTATGTTCCCCCAAGGAGAATTCTGGAAAAAATAAAGCCATAAATAGCAATGCAAGTGTCCCTGGGATCCTGATGGCCTTTCTGTAGCTGAGCATTCTCAGTTCTCCCTGAAGCTTCCCTCCACTACACAGGACTTCTCATGCCAGTAACCTCAAGGCCACAAACCAATAAGGTTTAATTCAGGAATTTCCAACAGTGCCTTTGAAATGGTCTGATACAGAAACCTTTTTAGGGTGAACAGACTGTAGATGTGAAATGATCTGTTCCTACTTATTTCCAATTATGAACAGGAAAATTTGTTAAGACCCTTTAAAAATTACTAAATTACAGTTTTAATTGTGAGGTGTGGACAATTAAGTGAGAGTGATCAGTGCTCACACTCCTTGTGCCACAGAGTACCCAGCATTTTGCCTATCGTGCAGAAGATATACTGGGCTTAGTAAGGTGACCCAACTTCCTTTTTCCAAAAGCAAACAAACAAAAAAACCTTTAATGAACCTTACAATACAAACAGTGGTGTTATCTAGCACTACATTTTAAAGTAGGGGCTTAACATACATTACATGCTTACATTACATTACACGCATTACATCTAAGAGATCTTTTTAACAGTTTTACAGAGACAGTTGATTGTAATCTCGGGCAAGGCCTAAACCTTCAGAAACATTCCATCTTCATACCAAGTAGGAATCCTTCCCTTGCTCCAGTAGAACAGTGAGAGTAGAGCATGAGAAAAAAGGTGGTGTCTTCCAGTGCTGCACAGAAATGAGTCTGGCTTCATCCTCTGTGTCTCCCATCAAGGAGAATCAGTTCAGTGTCAGTTCTGTGTGGTGCAGGAGCTTGACTCCTTCCCTCCTCTGCTTGACTCCTGTGAGGGAGGACCAGTAATCTTGGCTAGAGGGAGCAGAAACTGAGTGACAGGGAGGAGAGTCTGTAGGTGACCCTGAGAAGGAAGAGGAGGGAAAGAGAATATGGCAGAGACTAGAGACAGACAGAGAGAAAGAGAGAGAGAGAGAGAGAAAAGAGAGATATAGAAGCTATTGCTACCATCCTCACCGACCACCTGGTGCCAGTGATTGCTGAACTTCAGGCCCATGTTGGGCACCAGATGATAGATGATGCTGCCAGGGGTGGGGTGTGGTGCAAAACACATGAATTCTTTGGTTGTTTCTAAAATAAATTTTAGAGTGGCCACAAAGTTTTCAAACAAAGTTTGCTAGAGAAAGAAGGGAGAAAAGAAAGGGTGACCTGCCAAAGCTGGCATGGGCAAAAGAAAATGCGTTTTTGTTCTTTACAATAGATCTGATATACCTTCACAATAATTGATATGCTAAAGAGGGTAGGACTTAGGGAACTGTCACTCTGGAGATTAACATCTTTGGGATCCTGATGGGAGGAGGCAAGAGAAGGGGTGATCTTCACCTGACCACAATGTCTTTTGCAGGTGACCAGCCAGACATTTCCAATTCACAGTTTCCTTAGATAAAAGATGATCTTATTATCATTTCATGGCTTGAGTCAGTTAAGAGGTAGTATTTGACCTCTGCCTTCTACAGGGAACCTGAAAGTTTCTTAGTGATTATCATACTAAACCATGAATTGAAAGGTTAGGCTGTCCTAGTCTTGCATTAGACGGAGTTTTCTTTTAATTGCTGAGGTGGTGAGGTAGACTGCCACTTGGCCTGCAATAAAATGCAATTTTAAAAATGTCTGAATTCTTCCTAAAACTAACCTATAGGAAATTTATCTACCTAAGTCTAACCTGTGCTAGCTACCCTGCCTCATTAAGGAATAGCCTGGCATCATTAAACACTTCATTAAGTTACCTTGAAGCACCTTGAAGTTGGCTGCCTTGGGTTGGTCTCAGTTAACTGGACCACTCATATGAGATAGGTGGAAAGGACACCCTCCATTTGACACTCTGAAAAAGAGCAAGTTATAGAAAATAAGCTTGCTTAGTAATAAAAAATGTCTCAGCTATTCAAAATATTCAAGAGTCAAGGTCTCATGGATGCATTTCACTGTGTCTGGGATGTCTAGAGGATAAGCCCAGTAAACAAAAAAAGTTAAATAGTACTGAACAGTATTCAGAATTCAGAAGTAGCTTTCATGTAGACCAAAAATTTTCTCACAAGAAAGGCAGAAGTTTTACCCTATGGTAGCTACTAAATTGATAGGATTTTAAGTGTACACTCTTCATTAATTTCCTTTACCTACTTAAGAGCAGATATTTGGGAGAAGAAATTATGTGCCAATAAATTAAATTCCAAGAATGTAACTTCTTTCTCCTTGGTTTCTAGCTACACAGCTGGGTCCTGTTCCAATTCTCATCCCTGGATGTATTGTTCAAGCAGAGTACGGGTGATGATTTGGCTGAGAAATTCTAAGGGAACCTTAAGTTCAGATGAGCAGGTTCTCTGTATGGTCTACAAATCACCCGAGTTTTCATGTTTGTTTTTGTGATGTCTTTACTGTGCTCCTCAGAAGCTCATGGACCTGGAAATCAAAAACCAGACATGGGTATGTGAATTTATTCTGCCGGGGCTACCTAATGACTGGGGCATGCAGGTCTCCCTCTTTGTCCTGATCCTGGCCATGTACTTGGTGACTATTGTAGAAAATATCCTCATTCTTCTGATCAGACTTGGCAGCAGGCTTCATATCCCATGTGCTTCTTCCTTAGTGTTCTTTCTTTTCTGGATCTCTGTTATGCAAACAGTATTGCATAAATCCTGGCCCACTTGTTCTCAGTTCAAAAGTCCATTTTATTCCACAGCTGTGTGCTCCAGCTCTACATTTTCCTGGCATTGGGAGGGTCTCATTTTTGCTGTTGGGACTACTATGTGGCAGTATGCCACCCACTGCACTACACAGTCATTATGCACAGAGGCCTTTGCCTGGGGCTGGCTGCCTGCTGCCTGGTGGTTGGTTTCACAAATTCACTGATGGAAACAATCACCACCTGGCTTCTTCTGTAGCACAATGTTATTAATCATTTTACCGGTGAGACTCTAGCAGTGCTACAATTAGTCTCTGTGGACATCTCCTTCAACATGGTCACAGTGGCCAGCTCAGGATTTCTGGTGATGGTGCTTCCCTGTTCATTGGTTCTGTTCTCTTATGCACATATAGTTGCTGCCATTTTGTGCATTCATTCTACTCAGGGTTGTAGCAAAGGCTTTGAGACCTGTGCCTCCCACCTCACTGTGGTTTGGTTGTGTTTTGGGGGGACCACAGTCTTCCTTCTCAGTAGAAGGGAAGATGGTTACTCTATTCTATGCAGTGGTGGCACCCATGTGGAACCCCTTGATCTACAGCCTGAGGAATAAGGACATTATGGTTGTTCTCCAGAAGTTTTAGAGAAATTCAGATAAAGAATCAAGATTCTAAGAACTTGTTATCATCAGTACCAAAAAGGAGATCAATAATTGTAGTCAGAACTTCCCCACATACAGTAAAGATGACTATTATAGTTAAATCCTTGTGTTCAAATTAAGTATTCTTCCACATATTTAATGAATTTTTACCCATTAGGGTAACACCTGAAAATTTACATGTCAGGGATCCATGAGATGGCCTCTTAGATCATCTTCTCTTGAGTAACCAGTGATTTTTGGACATTATCTGCCCACTTTTTGTTTTGTCAATGTGTCAGTGTATTATGGAATACTATTACCCAGCCTAATCATGCAGGCATTGTTTCTGATT
This sequence comes from Carlito syrichta, assembly GCF_000164805.1. Classification (NCBI taxonomy): domain Eukaryota; kingdom Metazoa; phylum Chordata; class Mammalia; order Primates; family Tarsiidae; genus Carlito; species Carlito syrichta. The sequence goes on from NW_007247361.1 coordinate 360,952, forward strand.
CTTGTTCTGCCTTTCATTAGTTGTGCTATCTGGCAAGTGACTAAATATTTTATGGCTTTGTTTCTCATTTTTGTTAAATGAGAAAATAATGCCTGGCCTCCAGTGTGGTTGTGAATATTAGAAACAATTTATATAAAATGCCTACCATGCAGTTGACACTGTAATTAAAGGCATTCATTATAATTAGATAAGCCAACCTCCCTTCTCTGTTATGAATATACAGGGCACTTTTACCTTTCCCACTCCTATAGATGCTTCATATTGTCAAATAATTGACATATGTACTAACTTATTACTAAAATGCATAGCAAATAAGTTGGTTTATCCTTGGAAAGGGCATCCAGAAATTAGAGGTACAATCACTTTGGACATTTTGAAATATCTGCTGAGCTCTGACATCACCGACAAATAAAATTTTATGCTAACTGTAAATAAACTATGTAAACTATATGACCTGTTTGTTTTATTTTCATAACTACAATTATAAATGTATTTGTAGAAATTATGTGGGCCCCTCAAACTGTGCAATTCAGACATCTTATACATAGCCTCAAAACTATGATCTACTTAAGCAAATTTCTTAAGTAGAGAAAATTACATTATCCAAAATAATGTATACTGACTTAAATTTCCATCAAATTAATGTGTATATGGGGAGGAAGGAGTGGGAATGCTGATCATGAAGCAAACAAGTAAAAATTTGCAGCATTAATGTATGTCATTTAAAAAGACTTGAAGAAAACATGAAAAACTTTTAGAAGGATAAATTTTACTTTTGTATAAACTGGGGGGAAAACTTTTATCTTGCTGAGGTAATTATTATAACTATTCTTCTTTCAATGCTAAATCCCTTTATGGGATAACTTTAAAACTTCCTCATTTATTCTGAAAGACTTCTATCCTTCAATGTTTTAATCCTCTAGAAATATTGTTAATGTGAAACATTTTTTGAAATTCATTTTATACCTAAAATTATAGACACTTTTGGTCCTCTCTCTTTTCAATGGAAAGAATCTTTAGTTGCTACTTCAGAAATTGTTGAAATATTGCATTTCACATTAGGCATGATCTTCTGAGGGCAAGGATTTTGTCTTTTGCATCTTATAAACCTAATGCCTAGCAAAGTATATAATACATAATAGCAAATCCATACACATTACTAAGCAAAAGAACAAGATAATCAATCTTTTGTTATTGGCCAAATACTTTCAATCAAACAAAAATAATTTTTAAAAATAATATAAATTTAAAAAATCCAATTTGTTAAAGCTAAATAACATTTCTGCTTTTTCAGTTAAAAGTTTTTAGAGAATATGTTCTAAATTTGCATTACAAAATGAGTGAAGACACCATTATCTCTATAGTAAGCACTGTCAGTACTGGATTTTAAAATGTCACGGAAATCCACTTGAAAATTTTTTTAAATGATGAATTTTGTGTACTAGAAGGAAAGAATTAGCACATGGAAGCAGAATGAATTATTTTAGAAGAGTTACTTAATTATTCTGGACCTGGATGGTTTTCTCAACTGTGAAGTGATATCAAGATAGATTACATGGTTTCTGTTTTCCAGTTCCACCCTTTTATTATTCTATTTTATCACTAACAGGAAGATGAACATTTGGAGCATGTGTGAAATGAAGTCAGTGGCACCAGGAATCATCTCTTTCCACAGCTCTATGCTATTCTAAGTCTATAAAGGAAAGGCTAGAAGAGAAACATTTGCTTATTTCAATATTTTGTGTGTCTGATAGAATTAACTCACTCAGATGTGGAGATATCTATTGTAATTCAGTGGGTGCAAAAGTAAAATAACTGTGGACCTTGGAAGAGACAGAGATCTGTCTAGCAGATTTCATTTGTGTCCCCTTGAGTCAAGCAGTAGGAGTTACTGAACAGGGAACTATGAACCAACACTCTTTGGATGACAGCGAATTTTCTTACCCTTACTAGTAGGTTATATACCAGTTAGTGGCAGAAAAACATTTTCTGGAAGAAGAGGCTCATATAAAATGAGAATAAAAGACTCGTACTTTCCTAACTCTGTGATCAGAAATGCAGTAAAGTGTTTTATATTGCATCTTTGCACTCCTGAAAGACAGCCAGTCTAAACAATAGACCAGATGTGAAATGACTCATTCTTGAGGAGTAATTTTATCAACAGAAGAAATCATACAGAGGTCATTTCCCTCAGCTGTGATTTTGTTCCCTCTTTCTTAACTTGTCAGACTGCTGAATGGCAGAACCAATTATGTAGGTCTAAATTATCCAGATATCCAGTTTCAATTTCAAGCAGACAAGTCTAATGATTACCAAGTAAATAGTCTTGTGTCTGCAGGGAAACTAATCAATTACTTTTAATGTGATATTGACGAAAGACTCTCCTCATAAAAAACAAACAATACATTTAGGGAATACTTATTAATGTATTGATGTCAGTGAAATCATGTGAGACTGCAAAAGGCAGAAAACAGAGAAATAGTGGTTTAAGTAAAATGGAAATTAATTTAGACTTAAGCAAGGCAAGTCTGTCTAACTTACATTACAGGAATTAAAGTTTCTTCTGTGTTTCTGATCCACCATTCTGGGCATATAACTTCTGCCTCATGGTCCAAGATATGACTTGAGTTCCAGCCAACACATCCACATTCTGACCAAAAATAAAGAAAAGAGGAAAGAGCATGCCCACTTGCTTTAGCGATCCTTTAAAAAGTCACACACAAAATTGCTGCTTAAATTCTACTGACTGAATAGAACTTAGACACTTGGACACAGACATATTCAAAAATAAATGTAATTGTTAGTGATCATGTGCTTAAAAAAAATCAGAGCATCTGACATAAAGAAGAGGAGAATGAATACTGAAGGATCTAACAATTCCTGACCATAGCACTCGTAAAAACATTAAGCATATCAACTCAATGAAAGATTAAGTGATAGTACGCAGAATGTGATAACAAAACAGTGAGAGAGGTTACAGGTAATTTAAGAGGTAATCTATTTTCAAATTTAAAAGGACATTAAAAGCTATAATCAGCAAAATTGACAATATAGAAAAATAAAAATCTTATTTCAAATCCAAAAGAATATAATAGATACAGACCAAAGAATACAACATATGGATAGCTGGTATTCCTGATGAAAAGACTGAATAAAAATATTTTCTATGTTTAACTATAATTAATAAATATTTCACTTAAATAAAGGAAAAAAATTCTTTATTCGAGAGCCTCACTGGGTTCATGAATATTAAAAAAAGTGAAAAAATATATAGATATGCTGGTGAAATGACTGATTTTCAAGTATGACAAAAGGATCACAAAGATTTAGAAAATAAAACAAAAAGCTTACTTAGAAAAATGTTAAGCTAGTCTATTAATTTTCTATTGCTGTGTCACGAATTGTTATACATTTAACAGCTTAAACAACACAAATTTGTTATCTTAAAGTTTTTATTGATGACAAGCATAGTTGGGTTCTGAGCTCAGGGTCTCACAAGGCTCAGATCAAGGTGCCAGCTGGAGCTGTGGTCTCATCTGAGACTTAGGGTCCTTTTCCAAACTCACTGGTTGTTGGAAGAATTCATTTCCTTGCACTTGTGTGACTGGGGTATGCAGTATCTTGTTTGTTGTTGACTGGTGACCCCTCTAAGCTCCTAGTGGTCACCCTCAAGTCTTCATCATATGGCCTATTCCTCTCACCTCACAGCAGCTTGCTTCTTGAAGACTGACAATATCTACAGTTTCAAATCTCTCTGACTTCCAGAAAATCCTAAGCACTTTTTAAGTCCTCCCCTGATTAGGTCAGGGTCATCTAGGATAATCTCCCTTTTGAGTAAATCAGATTTAGCTGATTAACTGTCTTGAAATACACACACACACACACACATACACACACACACACACACACACACGGTGCCACAACAGTATACATATTTTAAGAAAGGAAAAAAACTGTATTAAAATTGTAATACTCAATATATACCAATCACAAAAGATGAATAATACAAGTCACGTTTGACTTCTACAATTACAAGAGGAGCACATTGTTTGGTTGACTTCTGAGACGAGCATGAAAACTCTTCCAACACCATAGCAGAAGAAGCAGGACTTGTTGCTGTGCAAGCCCTCCTAGCATTTCCCTTGTGCACATCATACACAGTACTATGTATCTCAAACTTACCGTGAATGTATTCAGTTTTTAGGCATGCTGGAGGTTCTGTTGCATACTCATGTCACCATTGTCGTACTTCCACAGCATTCTCGAATTTCAAAAGCCACTTGAAAATGGTCTTGCACAACTTGAATGATAACCATGCTTCCACTATTTTCTCTGCTTGTCCTGCCTGTCAAGTGATGACACTAGCATTCATTTGATTCATGCAATCTGGCCAGGTGCAGTGGCTCATGCCTATAATCCCAGCACTTTGGAAGGCCGAGGTGAGAGGATTGTCTGAGCCCATGGGTTTGAGACCAGCCTGTGCAGCTTGGTGAGACTTCTTCTCTACAAGAAATAAAAATAAATTAGCTGGGCACAGTGGCGCGTGCCTGTAGTTCCAGCTATTTGGAAGGCTGAGGTGGAAGGATCACCTGACCCCAGTAGGTCGAGGCTGCAGTAGCCATGAGTATGCCACTGCACTCTAGCCTGGGTGACAGAGTGAGACTCCAACTCAAGAAAAAAATAAAATAAATTAAATTAATAAGTTAATTAATTTAACAAATTTAAAAAGATTAACAAAATCTTTTGAGCTAATGTGAACTCATAATTCAATTCAACTTTGAAAAGTAATACATAGACAGCATCAGTTAAAATGTCCATACATTTGTAGCTTAAAATGTATATACATTTTTTGGCATTACATATATATATATGGAAAAAACTATTAAAATTATAATACTCAATATATACCAATAACAAAGATTAATACAAATCACATTTGACTTCTGCAGTTACAAGAGATGCTCAAAGTGATTACCATCAGCATCCAGACACTTCTGATTATGGCAAAAAATTGCTTAACATCGTTTAAAATGTGTATCCATTTTTTGCCTCCTCTGTTATAAATATATACACATATTTATATGTATACAGACCATGTGCAGTGGCTCATGCCTGTAATCCCAGTACTTTGGAAGGATTGCTTAAGCCCGGGAGTTCAAGGCCAGCCTAGGCAATGTAGTGAGACTTTGTCTCTACAAAAAAACATCAGAAAAACCAAAACAATTAGCCACGTGTGATGGTGCACACCTGTAGTTACAGCTATTTGGGAGGCTGAGCCTAGGAGTTCGAGGCTGCAGTGATCTGTGAGATCATGCTGCTACACTACAGCTTGGGCAACAGAGTGAGACTCTAACTCCAAAAAAACAAATCTGTCTATTGTTTTTTATATAAGGTAACATCACAGGAATTATATTCACCATATATCACAAGTCCTTCTCATACCAAAGGGGAGAGGATTATACAGGACAGGTACACCAAGAGGTGAAAATCTTGGGAGTCAAATTAGAATTCTGCCTGTAATCTCCAAGATCAGTCTTTGAAATATTAGATGACAGACAATGTAATGATATTTTTCTACAGAATTCTGAGAGAAAATACTGCTAAATAAAAATTCTAGACCAAGTTAAGGCCAATAACTTTTAAAGGTGACAGAAATACACATTTACATATGCAAAAATTCAATACAATTATCGCTCATTAATTCATCCTTCATGAAGACTATAACAATTACAACAAAAAGTGTCAGAAGAACCTCAGGCAACAAAATATGGCTTAAAATAAAGTACTGGGAATAACGAAAATTAAATTATGATAGGATGTGCAAGAAGCTAAAATCTTTTAAGTATAAAATTGAGTTTTAAAAATTGTAAACAGATAAGGCAGTCACACAGGACCAGTCAAACTTCAGAGCTATGAAGTGACTAAGTGGCCACTTGGGTGCTCAAACCAGGAATGAGGCAGCAGGTGAAGGACAAGAGCAGACCCTGGACCTGGAGAATGCCCAGTCCAGGTCACTATACCACACACAGGTTCAGGACCATGAGCTGAACCATAATGATATTTGGATTTGGATTTGAACTACATTCTGAAACTCATCTACATTTAACATGACCTCGACATTTGGAGGTCTAGTTAGATTCATCTCCACTACCCAGATGGAGGCTGGGGATGTGCAGTCATAGCTGGAGCTTTCATTTCTGTTGGTTTGTCTTATGCATTTCCCATATGTATTTCTGTCTTCTGCACTCCACCACCAGTGAAGTGTCATAAATAGGCTCCACATGTTGGTTGTCATGTATGTCCTATCAGTAGTGTCCTGGTAAATAAATATGGCAGTCATCCAGTCATGATTGTTGGTGACTGTGGCTTGATTGTGGTTTCTTTCTGCAACACTTTTTATGTATCACAGTCACTGGAGGCCTTTTATTTGAATCCTGCTTTGAACATGATCGGCAAGTATTTCTATAAGAGGCAGCCACTGACCAATGAATTGGCCATGGCAGGCAGCCCTGTATTTCTCTCTACCTTGGTCTCCTTCAATCAGGTTTTCACTGACATTTATGGCTGGAGAAAAAGCTTCCTAATTCTTGGGGGCTTCCTATTAAACTGCTGTGCAACTGAAGCCTGGTGGAATCAATAGGACTCAAGCCAACCAAGGCAGGGAAACACTGATCTAAAGAATCCTTTCAGCAAGATGAAAAAATCTGATGAAAGAAAGAAAGAAAGAAAGAAAGAAAGAAAGAAAGAAAGAAAGAAAGAAAGAAAGAAAGAAAGAAAGAAAGAAAGAAAGAAAGACGTAGGTGACACAAATACAGATTTTATTAGAGGACACTGTTAGCCCAGAGAACATCATCTTAGATACCTCCACCACCTTACTAGCTGCCCCAGGATGGAAAATTACCAACTAGGCCAAAGCTACAAAACATTCTGCCATATGCACCACCTGGCATTACCACAAGGCTTCCTCTCAACCTACTTAACCACAAGTTCATTCCTTAGTTACTCTCCTAGCAATGCCAACTACAAAAATTTCCCTCCAAGCCCTTTAACTGCGCTAGCCTATAAGTGGCAGCAGGCTTCAGTACCATCTGGAGTCCCCCTCCACAGGTCTCTTCCTCAGAAGAAATCTGTGTTGTTGTTGAGTCACTTGTCTCTTGTCTCTTTTTCTGTTTGCTCATTTCTTAACCTAACATTTGGTGCCAAAACCCAGGAAAGGGGTTTAGGTCACACCACAGACCAACTCCTCAGTCGTCTCCATGTTTATCCATGTTCTCCTTCATCCCTTCTCTCTTCCTCTCGCTCTTCCTCACCCCAACTCGGGTGACTTCAGTAAGACCACCTCCATTGCTGGATACTTCACCCAACACTGGCCACTAGTCAGTGGGTGAGTTTTCCCCATCCTAATACAGTATTTCTCTCCCATCTCCTTTCCCATTTTTGTCCAAGAGAGAAATACTACCAAAAACCCTGGCACTGGGTGAGAGGTCTCCTCTAGTCACCACCAGGTGGTGATTATGGTTGTCACTTTGGGGCATGCCCTTAAAACAACTTCCACACCACTTCTTGAAAACAGTTGAAGTCCATGCGGGTGCTCCATCCTTCCACCGTTCCTCACTCTTGGAATTCCAGGAGTTCCTAGGAAAAGTATTGCTTTCCCCTCCAAATTTCTCCAATATGGGTCAGGTCTCCTCTAAGCCTCCCTGAGACAGTCCTCTTGGATGTCTCCTTTGCAACCTTAAAAATTTAGATTGTACTCTCATATCAAAGCATCTCTCAGAATGTTTCATAAATGTAGCCCTTATTCTAGTCCAAAGCATCTCATTTTCTTCTGTAATATGACTTAACCCCAATATCAATCGAACAGTAACTATCAATGGCCCCAGAAAAGGATCTTTAACTTTCAAGTTCTCTGTATCCTTAATAATTTGATTTTCAAACTGTTCGTAACTTCAACAATTCACTCCAATGCAACAGAAAATGGTTTGAAGTCCCCTACACAAGTTTTTCTCTATCTCTAGCCCAAGCCCTGCCTTTGTCAAACTCATAAACCCTTTCAAATTATCCTGTTCTGCTGAACCCCTACCTTTTTTCCAACCACCTCTTATACATCTAACTCCCCCTACCTCACCATTACCCTCCACTCTTCCACCTCCCTATTTACAACCTCCTTCTTTCCTTCCCTTTCTCCCTCACACTCCCTCTCACACCCAACACCCCCATCCCCTATTCAATCCCCCAATCCTACTCCTGTCCTTCTTCTCAGAGGGGTGGGTGGGGCAGAAGGCATTAGGCAAGTTAATGTTCCCTTCTCCCTAGGCAATCTCTCTCAAATTAAAAAAAAAAGTCTAGGCTCCTTTATCTCTGACCTTGCCACCTAACGTAAGGAATTCCTCCATATTACTCAGTACTGTGACCTAACCTGGCATGAACTATATGTCGTCCTCTCCTCTTCTTTTTCCCTGTGGAAGAGGGAATGCATCTGGGCAGCAGCTCAAGCCCATGCCAATACCCTCCATGAGCAGGACCTAGCCCATAATCCCACAGGTGCCACTGCAGTGCCCTCCACAGAGCCTTCCTAAAATTACCAAATTAACACCCCAAATAGACAGAAAAGGGACCACAGAACAACTTGCCTATTGGCTAAGACAAGCCGGCTCTACAAGTAGTGAATTATTTAAAAAATCAAAGACGTTACTCAGTGTCCTGGTGAAAACCCTGTCCTTTTCTTCTTCTGCTTTTCAGAGACCATCCTTAAGTATACCACTTTCACCTCAAACTCTTACAAAAGTAAAATTTATTTACATCTTCACTTCATTTCTCCATCTGTTCCAAGCTACAAAAAAAAATAAAAATAAAAATAAAAAATTAAAGAATGGTCCCTAGAATTCACATCAGAATCTTATCAAAACTGCCTTTAAGGTCTTTAATAATAAAGAGAAGTGAAAGGCTCAAAAACTTAAAAATAATAATTATAATAAATAAAACCACACATCAACTACTGGCAGCAGCCCTTCAACAGAGTTCTGATGGTTCTAAAAAACCATTCAACACCAATGTAGCCAGACAGGACACTGGGCAAGGGTTTGCCCCAAACCTAGGCCATCCCCAACCCAATTTCTATTTGTGGATAGAAAATGACACTGAAGTCATATTGTGACCAATGAGATTGTGACCAGTGAGATGCTCCCTCCCATTTGGTCACTCTAACACTCCAAGGACTGGCCAAATTCCTTGACTTGAAGACTAACGGGGCCAGGGCCTGTTGCCCACCTCCTCCACCACTGGCACCATTGCAGAACCTAGGGTAACATTAGTATCTGGTAAACCTGTCTCTTTCTTATTGGATACAGGGGCTCGTACTCACTCTTGCCAGAATACACAGGACTCCTCCTTAGCTCCTTGATCTCTATTGTTGGAGTAGATAAAATATCTTTCACTCCTAAAATGATAGAGCTGGTATTCTATTTCTATTCAAGACACCCTTCATTCACTCTTTTTTAGCTATTCCACAATGCCTCACACCTATCCTAGGAAGGAATATCCTAACAAAGTTTCAGGCATCCATACGGTTCATCCTCTTATAATTTCACCCCTTTCATTTTACTCTGTCTCCCAGATGCCTCTCACTTTTCCTCTTTATCCTTCCTTTCCTCCCTTCTTCCCTCTGTAAATCCTATAGTTTGGGACATTGCCACACCTAGTGTTGTGCACCACCATACCCCCATCATGGTGAACCTACAAAACTCCTTGTCCTACCTTACCCAACCCCAGTACCCTTTAAGTCTATCTAACTTAAAGGGACTCAAACCCATCATCTCCAAATTGCTCCAGGCAAATATCGTTTTTTTTTCTGAGTTGGAATCTCACTCCCTCACCCAGGCTGGAGTGAAGTGGCATGCTCATGGCCACCCCAGTGTCAGCATGCTGGGCACTGGTGATTCCTCCACCTCAGTGTTCCAAGTAGCCAGAACTGCAGGTGCGTGCTACCATGCCCAGCTATTTATTTATTTATTTATTTATTTATTTATTTATTGTAGAGATGTAGTCTTGCCAAGCTGCCCTGGCTGGTCTTGAATCTGCAGTTTCAACTAATCCACTTGCCTCGGCCTCCCAAAGTCCTGGGATTACAGGCTGAGTCCAGTCCAAGCAACTATATTAAAACCAACCAATTCTCCTCACAACACCCCTAAACTGTCTATTAAAAAACAGATAATTTTCATGCCAGCTCATCCAAGACCTGTGTATTGTCAATCAGGTCATCATCCCCATTCACCCCATCATTCCAAACACTTACACTCTGCTCTTTCACATTCCACCTAACACCACACACTTCTCTGTCCTAAACTTAAAAGATGCCTTCTTCACTATTCCCCTTAATACAGACTGCCAAAACCTCTTTGCTTTTACTTGGGTAAATCCCAGTACACAAAACTCTACCCAACTAACCTGAGCAGTCCTGCCACAAAGCTTCAGGAATAGTCCTCACCTCTTTGGACAAGCCCTTTCTCAATATCTATCGAATTTAGACTTAGCCCCCAATACCCTTCTGCAATATGTTGATGGTCATCTCTTATGCAGTCCTTCATATGATCTATGCATTCGACATACTCTTTGATTACTCAGCTTCCTTGGAAAACTGGGATATCAAGTCTCTCCCACCAAAGTCCAAATTGCCAAAACAAAAATAACCTATCTCAGGCTCACTATAACTCCTACAACCTAAGCCATCCCTCTACACAGAAAACATCTCCTTCTCGCTTAATAGCTGGACTCTTATAGTCAGTCTCACACTCCAATTTCTATACAACACAAACATATCTAATTGCTGGATTTACATATCAACCCAGACACAATGCTTCACAACCATCCCACTCAACATAACAGCCTGGGCTCAAACTAGCATGAATATACCTCTTTCATTTCTAGCAGAAACCTATTTGGAACCTTTTACTGACTTACATAAGACGAAGAGAAAATGCTTACAACTACAAACCTCTGCAATTTGCCAAGTCTGGTATACGCTTTTATTTTTAGAACATACCTACCAGAATGGCAACATATTAAAACCCATCTCCAATCAAAAACCCTTAAACCTCCTGTTTTAAGACAAGCTGGCCACTCTAGTACCTTTCTACAACCGACACTTCTTTCCTAATCCTTCACATGCATCCCCCTTAGGAACGCTTCCTCCTGACCTTTGTAAATATATGCTCACTCTTCAGTCTTCCAAAAATCATATAACCCACCCACTCAGAATCTGTACACATGCTCTCTGATTCTCTGGCTCTCCATTCCACGAAAAAGACACTATCTACATCCTTTTCTTGCTAATGGACCACATCTTCCTTGTCTAGAATATTACCCATGTGCAAAATTAACAAAAAGAATGCAATACTTTAGCTCTGGGACACTTTGAAACAAATGTACAGACACCCCCTTAAGTTCTCTTCTAAACCTTTCACAACCCACAATAATTAACAGCATACATTTCTTTTTATCAGTATTTCACCACTATAGATACAAAACCTTGCCCAATGACATATGCCTTCAGGCCCTTACAGAAGCTACTCTCGCAGGCAGATACTCCATTTGGGGACCTGAAGAAACCGACATGGGAAACCCAGGGACAGGGGGACTACTAGCCACTATCTCCTATAACTTTTGCCTCTCCAACTCAGGAGTATTTTTCTTATGTGGCACTTCTTATCTCTGCCTGCCAGCTAATTGGTCAGGCATCTGTACCTTAATATATCAATCACCTGTCATTGGAAGGGACCCTCCAAGTCCCTTCATTAACCCCAGTCTCCTCATCTATAATCCAGATTCAAAAGAGCACTCCAGCTCATACCTCTACTAGCAGGAATTGACATTTCAATTGTCATAGGCACAGGAGTGGCAGGCATAGCTACTTCCACCACATACTACTAGCAAATATCTGCAATCCTTTCTAACACCCTGCAAGACATATACACATCCATAACCAGTTTCTAAAGACAAATAACTTCACTACCAGGGGTAGTATTTCAAAATAGAAGAGCACTTGATTTATTAACATCTGAAATGGAGGAACATGTATATACCTTCAAGAATAATGTTGCTTTTTTGTTAATGAGTCTAGAATAGTCCAATGCAGCTCGCAAACTCCAAAACTGGGCAACAGAACTCAAACTACAAACCCAGCTCATGGTAGACTGGGTCATACCTCTCTAACTGGATCCCTGAATAGCCCTATTTCTCAGATCTCTACTCCTCATTCTTCTCTTGCTCACCTTTGGACCTTACCTCTTAAATCTTATCTCCCATCAACTAAATGCCTTTATTCAAGCTAGCACAGAAAAGCATGTCAACAAAATCCTCTTGCTTTGCTGATCCAGATTTCATACCCTTCAATACCAGCAAGTATGCAGCCTTGACCCTGAGGAGGGCACCACACAACTTTAACCCCAAATTCTACACCCCCATCTCAGCAGGAAGCAGCCAGATGACCCCGATGGCCCTCTTTCCTATAAGATTTATAAACAAAAAGGCAGGAAAGTTATCCTGCGGAATGTCGTCTTAGAGACTCCTGCCATCTTACTAGCTGCCCCGGATGGAAAATTACCAAATAGCCAAAACTACAAAGTATCTTTTAACACCTGGTATAACTGCAAGGCTTCCTCCCAAGCTACTTAACCACAGGCCCTTTCCTTAGTTACCCCCCTAGCAACACTAACAGCAAAATTTTCCCCTCAAACCCTATAAATACCCTAGCCTGTAAGCGGCAGTGGGCTTCAGTCCCATCTGGAGTATTCCTCTACAGGTCTCTTCCTCGGAATAAAACTGTGTTGCTGTTGAGCTGCCCGTTTCTCATCTCTTTTTCTATCTGCTTATTTCTTAACCTAACAGACACCCCCAAGAGGAAAAAGAATTTAAAAATTTCTAGATTTACCCCTTTTCATTCACAGAAGCTTTTGCTATACTTCTCTGGAGACGGGCTCATGTTTTGGGGACTCTTTTTTGTTTGTTTGTTTGTTT
>NW_007247361.1:373985-396692 GCF_000164805.1 Carlito syrichta
CCACTGCACTCCAGTCTGGGCAACCGAGTGAGACTCCAACTCAAAAAAAAAAAAAAATTACAAAATTCTGCCTGGGTGCGGTGGCTCAAACCTGTAATCCCAGCACTCTGAGAAGCCAAGACAGGAGGATTGCTTTAGCTTAGGAGTTCAAGACCAGCCTGGGCAACATGGCAAGACCTTGTGTCTACAAAATAGAAAAACTAAAAAAATAGCTGAGCATAGTGGTGTACATCTGTATTTCCAGCTACTCTAAGAGGCGGAAAGATCACTTGAGCCCAGGAAGTCGAGGTTGCAGTGAGCCATGATTATTCTACTGCACTCCAACCTGGGCAACAGAGTGAAACTCTGACTCAAAAATAAAGTAAGACAAAATAAAATAATATTCCACAAAACCAAAGATACCGGTAGAGAAAGTCAATCCATGTGAACCCCAAGCATGTGAACTGTCTTGCTACCTAAGTCAAGACTGCAAGGCCCTGACCTCTCTTTACCCGGTTCATTGCTCAGGATTGTATTTCCACGCACAAACTTGAGAGATGAGTAACATCTCTCCCCAGACAAACACAAGGCTTGATGTCATTCAACAGAAAGGGGATATATTCCCCAAGACAGTGTTCCTCTTTTGTAACTTAACCCATGTGCAAACCTGTTGCACCTGTGGCACTTGGGGGACATGGGGAACCAGCACTATTGTTATGGTTTATAATGTAAGATTTACATTTGCTTCCGCAAGTATGTGCCCCACTGCTTTTTAGCCGTAGTTCTAAAATTTTTTTTCCCTTTTTATAATGTAGAGAGTACAAGTGCAGCTTTGTTACATGGATATATTGCATAGTGGTCAAGTCTGAGCTTTTAGTGTACCCATTGCCCGAATACTGAACACTGTACCCAATAGGTAGTTTTTCAACACTTACTCACCTCCCACCCTCCCTCCTTTTGGAGTCTTCAAAAAATATGAAACATTTCACAAAATTGAGTGTCATCCTTGTGCAGGGGCCATGCTACTTTTCTCTGTATCATGCCAATTTCAGTATATTTGCTACCAAGCAAATTTAATACATTCAGTACTCAATACCAGCTTTAGTTATCCCAGCTTTTCCACTCATCACTTTCTTGGCTAGATTTCAACTTCTCATATTTTGTGGGAAGAGCCTCTTGGAACCGTATTTCCTAAGTTCTTCTCTTAATATTTTGAAAATATCTGGCTTGTATAATTGACTATCGATTAGGCTGGATTGAAAATTGTAGGGTCACATTTTCCTTCCCTGAGGACTTTGTAGATATTGCTCCATTGTCCTCAGGCCCAGGAGAGTGCCACTAGGAAGTCTAACATGAGAATGAATTTTCCTCCAATAGGTGACTTAGTTTTTTTTTTGTCTAGATGCCCATAGAATTTTTTTCAGTATCTTTAAAGTCTACAGAAACCACTGAATATGTGTCAGTGCAAAGTCATTAGTATCAGCTTTTCCTGAAATGGTGTGTTATTTCCATTTATAATACCAGTTTGCCTTTATCTCTGTAAAATGTCCTAGAGTTATAATTTTGAATGTAGTTGTTTTTGTTTGTTTCTTCCTGTTTCATTTGCCATGCTCTCTTTAGAGATGCCAATTGCTTTTATTTTGGACTTCTTTTATTCTAACTTCATTTTTTAAAATCATTCACTCTCTTATCTTTTTATGCTATACTGTTTCTATTTTAGTTTCAAAAGTTATGAAGTATAAAATTTATAAAATTTTCACACCTATCAATTTAATAGGTGTGAAAATAGGATTCCATTTGTATGCCCATATTTTGGTTAAAAAGCTTCCTTTTACGTATGTTGCTTCCCCCCCTTTATTATTCACTTAAAAATATATCAAGAATATTATTCTTATGAATATAGACACATTATTGTTTTAAAGGGCTACGTAAAATTTCACTATATAAACTTTCAATTTTATTTTTCATAACTTTGTAAGTATTTGAAAAATGCCTTTTCTTCTTTTTGATGTTTGTAATGTACTATTCATTTCTATATGGCTGCATGTTTTTCTTCTATGTCTTTTCAAGCTCTGCCAACTCCGTTTTCTTGTCTTTTTTTTCCTCCTCATCATCTTTTTTTCTGAACACTTCTATTTTTCCTGAGTGATTATATTTAGTTTAATGTCATGGAAAATTGTTCATATTCTTTTCTCTTTTTTTCTCGTGGTAGTTTTGCAAGAGCCCCATGCTGGTAGCTCTGTTGTGTGTAAATCTTTAAATGAATAAAGGGAGGGGAGTGATTAGAGTGGCCGCACTTGAATTCTGGGCTATGGTCTTTGAGAGTTTTCTCACCAATGCTCTCCTCTGGACAGCTCCTGCCTAACAAGAAGTCTCCTATACTTACTGTAAAGTCTCATATGACACAAATATTTTTGTGTGAGGAATTAGCTTTTATTCTCTTCAGGGGGACAAGATGAGCAGCTGGAGATGACTTGCCACTCATATTTCCATTGATACTGACATGTTGACAGCCTTGTTTCTAGGATGGTTTGTTTGCAAGTTTTTTTCCTTTCACTCTCCTGTCATTCTACGGCAGCATGGAGGACTCAAAAATATCCCTGAGCCTGCTAGTCACCTGCTCTTACTACTCCAAGTAAGTGTGCATACCTTCCTTTGGTGAACACTGTGCTTTGCCCAAAATGGCTCAATGCAGGCAACCTCATTCAGCCTTTCACTTTATCCTTCAAATTTTCACTGCATTTAGCAACCCTCCCAACTTTAGATGGGGTAAAATGAGGGGAGAGGGATGAATTCTTCTGTGAATTATGAAGTTGCATTTATTATCTTGATGTTTTCAGATTGATCCTTAATTACTAAAAGGTAAGATAAATCCATTTAGCTACTTCTCTCTCCTGACACCCTGACTTTTAAGTTTGTTATCTTGCTAAGAGGTTGACTACCTGCCCTGTCTTGCCACGAGATGATAAACTCATGACTCTCCCTGGAAAGAAAAGATGCAAGGAAATATGACTCAAAGGGAGAAATTTAGGACTCCATTAATTTAATAGGTGTGAAAATATGATTTCATTTGTGTGCCCATGTTTTGATTAAAAAACTTCCTTTTACATATGTTGTTTCCCTTCTTTATTATTTACTGAAAAATATCAAGACTATTATTGTCATGAATATAGACATATATTGTTTCAAAGGACTACATCAAATTTCATTATATAAACTTCTGTTGATATGTGGATTATATTTTCACTACTGTAAGTAATGCATTATTCTTCTTCTTTTTTTTTTTTTTTTTTTAGAAAACAGAATTTAAGAGGACAGAAAAGCTCCCACAGGGAGGGGACCTGAGGAGGTTGTTGTAAACATTCTTATATACTCATTTAGTTCTCTTTTTCCTCCATTTCGTTATTCTAAATTTTAAGAGGACAAATTTCTGGGTGCAGAGGTTTTGTCTTTTAAAATTAAAATATGTTTTACCAACTGATCTCCATAAAAGTTATCCCAACTTAAATTCCCAACATTGGTAATGAGAATGTTCATTTTCTGATATTCATACTGATTGCTATAATTTTTAAAAATCTTTACCAATCTGATGGCTGAAAAATCAGAATTGTTTAAAAGTGCTTGTATTCGCTTAAGAATGGCATGAATAGCCGGGCTCGGTGGCTCAGCCTGTAATCCTGCGCCTTTGGGAGGCTGAGGTGAGTGGATTGCCTGACCCCGTGGGTTTGAGACCCGCCTAGGCAGGCGAGACCTCATTTCTACAATAAATCAAAAAATTAGCCGGGTGTGGTAGCGCGCGCCTGTAATTCCAGCTACTCGGAAGGCTGAGGCGGAAGGATCGCCGGAGCCCAGCAGGTCGAGGCTGCGGTGGCCGGGAGCGGCCACTGCACTCCAGTTTGGGCGACAGAGTGAGACTCCAACTCAAAAAAAAAAAAAAAAAAAAAAGGAATTGCATGAATGTTCTAGAAAGCCTTTACCTACCCAATGACTTAAAACAATATTTACCAGTATTTTCGCTTTTGCTTTTTCAACATTAATTCTTTGATTTATCTGAATTTACTTGGCATTGAAAAATATAAGGCAAAAAACTGGGTGGCTCATTTTTCAATGTCATAAAAGGGCAAAGAGCACCCAATTGTCTGGAATAGTGGTCTGTCAACTACTGCCTGCGAGTCAAATCTGACCCCACCACCTATTTTTGCAAACAGAGTTTTGTTGGAACATAGCATGCATATTTTTTATACATTTTTCTATGACTGCTTTCATGCTATAGTAGACAAAGTTGGCAGTTGCATAGAGACTATATGACTTGCAAATCCTAAAATACTTACCATCTAGGTAAAGAATTAAAAATTTCCAATCCCTTATTTAATTAATGTACTTAGTTCCACTTAGTTACGATTGATAAAATACTACCATCTTAGTGAAATTACATACATGTTAACTTGTAACTTTTTCTCTGGTAGAGATACAGGTAACTTTTCTCCAATGATAAAGATAACCCTGAGGGTTACAGTTTATGGCTTAGTTTTGTCCTTAACCAGTTTTGTTTTTAACCTTGAAATCGTATCCTAACATTGCCTATAAATATCTAACTTCTCAAATGTTCTTTGGACTGGTTTAACACTATTGGTTACCTCATAAATAAATGAGTTAAAAAACTTTTGACTTGTATTTATTTTATATTTACATGAGTCATAATTCTGTCTTTTATAAAATTCTATTTTGACAGCTATGAGATAGAAATCTAGCTTCTTGTGGGGTTTTTTTTGCCCCAAATTACCAGGCATTTGTTTCCAAAACATTTGTAGACTAATGCATCGTTCTCCTCGCCTACCTAATTTCAAATGTTTTCTTTGTCACAAATGTGGATTGAATGCAAGATGACTAATTAAAGAACGTAATTTGTGTATCGATTGTAAATTTCAAAGGTCACAGGTACAGCTGTGCATAAAGGTAACTTTATTTTTCTGTAACTCAGCTAACTCTCTTCTTGAGCCCCAGTTCTGCTTGTTGACAAAAAACATAAGAGATTATTCTAGTGAAGCTCAGTCACTTCAGGTTTTCGCAGTCATTTAAGATTTAAACTCACTTAATACTGAAATCTCACCAGGGTGACAAGCAACTTTCTGGGTGCTTTGGAGAGAAGCGGCTGATCTAAAGTCACCCTTTCCCCGAGTGGCCTCTGCTATGAAGTAAGGAGGCCTTGCTGGGCCTTGTTGTTCCTCACACTGGACAGGCTTAAATATCCACAGCCCCCCAGGTCACAACTCTGAGCCTGCCTCATTCTGACAGCCAGCTTTCTTCAGGTCCCAGCTCTCCTGTTAACTTCTCTCAGGAAATGAGGAAAGTTGTATTTGTCTCTTATGCTCCTCTGGGGCTTCAGACAAACTGTGGGGCTCTCACTGCCTGACTCCCCAATATTGGCACCTCTCATCTTCTCCCCTGCCACAGTGTCTGGGGAACTTTCACCTACTCTTACTACCACCACCTCCAGTACATGGGGACTTGAGTCTGGGGCTGAGGTTAGGAAGCCTGACTCTATCACATTTATTTTTCTCCTTTCTGTCCTCCCTTAGTCTGAGCAATCCAAGAGTGGGATAGTCGAGAGCTTCACCTGTTCTCTTCAGTCTATTGCTTTGCTCATAACTGTAGGCTCTGATTCCCTTGAGTCTTTAGGAAACCCTGGTTCTTGCGAATGAAAAGTTTTGGTTTCCCAGAACAATAACCCTGCTATAAATCTTATATTTATTATTGTTGTTATTTTTAAGAGCCAAAGTCTTGCTCTGTTGCCTAGGCTGGCAAGCAATCCTCCCACTCAGCCTCTCCAGTAGCTGAGACTACAGGCTCACACTACCACATGCCCAACCCTGCTATAAATTTTAAAGGCCTGTTTTGGAACTTAAAAGCACAGAATTTAGCTGTTTTTTTCCAATATTCTGTGTAACTCTTCCCCCAAAACAACATACTAGGCTGACTGGCAAGTTGAGGAAGGGAGTGAAAACAGGGACTCTCCCTTAACACCTTGAAATCTATCTTTTTTTCCTGCAACTTTTGTTTTATGTTATATACACAACTATTAGTTATAACATCTAAAAATAGAACTAGCACTCTGTATAGGAAAAAGCTCTTTGCTGTTTATCATAAATACTACAACAAAGATGATGGGGAATGTCTAAGAAATACCCTGCTAGTGATAGGTTTGCTGATAATAACATGGAAAGAAAGGTCATAAGTAACAGAAAAAAGTATAATTGAATTCCAGAATTGTGCAGTAATGTTGAGATCTAATATGTATTCCTTTATAATTATAAAAATATCTGTATTGTTGAAATACTTGCAGTAAAAATACCTTTGTCAAGTTGGAATATCTTATAATATACTTTTTTCCCCTTATTAGTGATTGTCTAAACTCTACAAGAGAACAGTCTTTACTTGATTCTCACATGTATTGAGGTTTTGGGAATCGATTTTGTTCTTTTACTTTTGTTTCTTTACAAGGAATCAACTTCTAGTTTTACAATACATTGTAACTGTTTCACAGGCAAAATCCCACCCATTCTTCATCTTTGTTGCCTTTTTAACAAATTTTCTGGCTATTCATATGTGTTTATTTTTCCATACTGGAAAAAAAAATAGCTCAGAGCAGTCTGAACTGTGTGAGTTATGCAAAATTTATCAGGCTCAGAGACATGCAAGCATAGAACTTTAATCACATGCAACCCACTCATGCTCAGGCATGATTGTTTAAAGGCATTTTGCTATTGGAAGTAGTGGGAAACTGCCTGGGGGGCTTTGGGGGGTGGCCGGGTGGGATTGGCAGTATTGGGAATCTGCCTGGGGAAGGTGGGGCACACCTCATCAACAAGGGTACCTGCATAATGAACATTTGTATACCTAATCTGGAATTGTACCCCATATCTTTAAAATTAAAAAAAATAATAAAGGCATTTTGTTTTTTCTTTCCGCAGCTGCCTCACCCATTATCTTCATGTTCCTAGAATCTGTGATACAAAGAATAGTATATAGCTGATCAATAGCATATGTTATTTTAATACATTTTTGGTAAACAACTTAGGAACTGCCTCTTATTTTTTCCTTTAAATACCCACTTGTAGCTGCTGCTAATCAGAGCATAGATTCAAGGACACTTGAATCTATTCTCCTGGGTTGCAGTCCTCAAACTTGGCCCAAATAAACTCTCTACTTATATTGATTTTGCCTCAGTTTCTTCCTTTGGTTTGATAATATGAACATAAAGAGATTTAAAATTACGTTGTCAAGTTCCACTATCGTTCTCTCATTTTTGAATGGATAAAAATGTATCTAAGTCTACTCTTTGCCAATAAAATAAAAGTGTTTAAGAGTGTTGGTTGAGTGCTGTCTCTGATAATCATTCATACCCCTTGTCAAATGTAGATGATAAAGGTTTTTAATATGAGTCCATCAGTCCAGCTCTTCCACCATGTTCAATATCGACTTCTATTATCTGTACATTTTCGTTTATTTGCCAGGAGAGCTAGAGCACTGCAAAAGCTAATCCAGGGTAGAAGATTAACAAGAATGATCCACCTTAGCTGGTTCAAGTTACTTTTATGTCTGTTTACAACTGAGCTAACAATGAGTTTGCCCTTTTCCAGATTCCAGCCTCCCCTCAAGCCCTGCCTCCAGCCGCATGTTCCCACAGGGATCTGGGAGTGGCTCAGGGAATCCTGGCAGCTGAAGCCCCAACAGCTGCCCCTCCTGCCTTTGCATAATAGGGCTTCTTTGTTGCCCTGCAGCCTTTTAGCCACTAATGAGGATCCCATCTCTTCCCATTCCTTTTGGGGCCTTTGGAATAAGGCAGTGGGGGCGACTCTGGCAAGTCACTCAATGCTCTTAGCCTTATTTCCTCATAAATAAAATTAGGGTGATAATAATACCTACTCATAAGCTGAAGATTAAAGGAACTCAGCTGCTTCACAGAGTTTCTCGAAGCACTCCCTAAGTATGGGCTATTGGGGCAGGGATGTGTGCACATATTCTTCCAAAGTTCAGCTGAGTTTTACGCAATCACAGGATACTTGCATGGCTATTTTTGTGTAAACACCAACTGAAATAAAAATAACCCCAAGCTCTGCTAAAATCTTTAAAACATTTTAGACATATATAGAGTTTTAAAAAACAATGTGGTAAGTTTTATAGTACTTATTAAATCTCTAAAATTTACCCTAAGGTTCTATTCTTTGAGGAAATCAAACCTAAAGGCAAAGGCAATAATCTTTTTCTAAGGAAAGTATGGTTAAATATCATCCTCTAAGGTATTAAAACAGTTCTTAATTGCCAGACAGCTCCTGATCTTTGAAGAAAGTTCTCAGCAAATATATTAAATTGCTGCTGAGAGCTGAGGGTTTAGACATTTAACTTTCAAGAACTTAGATTGATGATAATCATTATTTTCAATATTGTTGTTTATCTACCCAGCAGATATTCCCTAAAGGGCCAAAGGGCTTAGCAAAACCTGAAAGCGGACCACAAATCACCATGGTGCAGCAGGCCCAAGGCCCCAGACTATATTCTTCTCTTTGGAGTGGAGGAACTCCTGTACCGGGATCCACAGATCCAAAGCATCAGAAAAAGAACCCGGAAGCTTCAGCAGAACAAACCTGCTGCAGAGAACAGCCTAGCCACCACTGGCCATTCCAATCAGCTGAAATCCAGTTTGCCTGGGCTCCAGGAACTAAGGGCACTGATTCTCCCCTAATTTGTCTGCCTCCTGTTTTCCTTAAGATGGATGTGGAATGTTGTCTGGACTGCAATCCACTCCCATAAATGCTGAGGCCCTTCCTCTTAATAGATAAGTAATAGATAAGTAAAATGGGAGGTGGAGTTTATCTTCTAAAGGAGCCCTTAGTTTCTTCATCTGTAAATACACAGGACTAGGATAAATACTAAGGTCACTATCAGCCTAAGGTAACTACAAAATAAGAATGAAAATACATGCAAAGAAAAATTTTAAAACTCTCATTTTACAAAAAATTGCCTCAAGGTTAGAAGAGTCATAAAGAGAGTGGTTTAAGTCATGATTTCATAAATTTAATTATAAATAAACTCAACTTTATTTCATTCACATAGTCTTCAACTTGTTATGAAAGATAAAAGATAACTTACTGGTGATTCAATGTCTTCTAGGAGTAAAACAGAACAGCGTTCACATTTCAACAGAGTTTGGGCCCGATGCATTATTTTCTTGACAATTTTCTCCAAGTCAGTCTGTTCTTCAAAGAGGTCATTAACTACCTCTAGCAAAGCCTGGGAAATTTAAAATGGATGTATTTCAGTGAATTGGAACTGAAAACAAGTTAGTTTTTTCCTCAAAATGTTTAGTTTTTGCTCTAATAAAATGTTATGAAAATTTTTGTGTGCCTAACTTTAAAAGCTTTTATGATTGCTTTGAAATATTTTCATCATTTCATTTTATAACACTCTTTAACTGCTAAATGAAACTTGAGAATAAAGTTATTCTGTATAACAGGTGTAAAAATAAGTAATTCAAAATATAAGCCATTTGGGCTAATCGCAGTGGCCTGCATCTGTAAACCCAGCACTTTGGGAGGCAAAGACAGGAGCATTCCTTGAGCCCAAAAGTTTGAACCAGTCTAGGCAGCATAATGAAAACTTGTCTCTACAAAAAAAAAAAAAAAACAAGCTGAGTGTGCTGGCACATATTTAGTCACAGCTACTTGGGAAGCTACGACAGAAAGATTGCCTGAGCCCAGTAGTCCAAGGCTGTGGTGAGTCGTGATCATACCACAACATCCCAACGTGGGTGGCAGACTAAGATTCTGACTCAAAAACAAAAACAGATAAACAAACAACAGACAAAACACACACACACACACACACACACACAGATACGTATGCTGTTGGAAATCTAAATTATTTTGAGCTTTAAAGGAATATGATTATGCAGCCGGAGTCACATGACAGGTAGCTGTAACCTAGGCAGCTGTAACCTTTGTTTCTCTGATTACAGACTGGCCTTCTTCCTTACCTACATTGTTTTGTAAAATGTTGAAAATTACTAAAGAACATCAGGGAAGACCTCTTCCCTCTTCACTGTTGATTTTCATTATAGACTAATTTAACTTCCTTCTTACTTTTCTCACACAAGGACTCTGTGGCTATCACATTGTCTTAAGATGGGATGTTAAATATACTCTTTTAAATTGAAAAATAAATGAAAACTAGCTGTACAGAAAACAAACTGTTCCTGATAATATTGCTGCAACTCATAAACTAGTTTTATATAGAAAATGCTATAATCCTCTTCAATGTGTTTTCTGCCTATATAGAACTTAACTTTTAACTTTGAAACACTGAGCACGTTTCTCTGGAGTCTGTCTCCTGGATTGACCATTCACAGTTTTTTGCTTGAATAAACTCTTAAATTCTGTTCCTTTCAATTTTTTTCAGATTGACACAGAAGTCATATAGCCATTAGCTACAGGTTTTTCCCCTCTCCTATGGTAGTTTTTCTGTAATGCAACTAGGAATAAACCCAACATTTTATACATAACAAACACCTGATTCTCTCCAAAGTACATTTATTTCAGAAAATTGCAAAGCAGCTCTTCTTCACTATCAGTAAGAAATAACTTCTTGGTCAAACTTGAGACTTATTTTACTAATATGCATTTCTCACAGAACTCTGAAAGAATTATGGAGGTGAATGTTAATGAAGGTTTAGATTCCTCAAATAATATATCTGTAACCCTCATTAATTCCTTTACACAAGGAGATGAAATACTGCCTCATCCTACACTATCCAGGGGAACATTTATATATCATTATGTATTTCAGGAAAGAAGCCACCATTAAAATTTCTGTTAAAACAGTAAAATGAAAAGCACAAAAATTAGAGGAAAAAACCTTTTAAATTCTAATTTTAAAACTGTGTATTCATTTAAAAATTAAATTGATTAATGCATCATTTTCTCCAGCTAAGTTCACTTGCAATTTTTGCATTAAAATAATATTTGTTTAGAATTTTTAGTGACATGGATATTTTCAGAGATTTTAAACAACAGTGGGTTGTATATAGGTGGTGGATATTATGCTTCTTGCAGAGAGCAATCAGAAAATTACACAGGTAGTGAACTGGTCAGAGGGTGCTATATTCAACAGAATTTTAAAAGATATGCTAACTCAAGTCTGACCACCTCACAAAAGGATTTCACAAACTGTCAAATTCATATCTCTTCACCATGGTACCAGTGATCATCCCAGGGTTGGTACTAATTTTAAATGTTAGTAATGAATTTTGTTTCTCCTGAAACCATTTGAAACATGTGGAATTCAGGTAGGAAAACATTTGAATAAATTAAGAGATTCATGAAATAAGATTAATTCACTAAGCAATTGAAAGAGGACCAAATATCCTGGGTAGCATTATCTCTAAGGAAAGACTGATTATGACCACGGTCATATTGTTCTATGATCTCAAAGGGAAGAAAAACATTAAGATTTGAAAAAAGTCTAAGTGAATCCTGATATTTGGCATTTGGACAGCAAATCGCTGTAAGGGGTCAATGCACAATAATTTCATATTCTAATTTAACATTAGAAACAAGACAATTTGTGAATAATTATGAGCAAAATTCCCTGTTATTAAGGGGGAGACACTATTTCCTTAATCATCCAGACAATTTCTTCAGATGAATCATATTAACTGAACAATTACTTAACTTTTCGATTTGTTGTGACTGCGCAGAGAGAGCCTTTGGGACTCGTATACAAGAACATTTATCTCAAAGGAAAAACTGTGCCTTGAGTCTTGCACTGACAAATCACACTATAGTAATTTTATTGCTTCTAATTAAAAATTGCTGCTTTATTAACAACTGGTGAAAGTTTTGAAATAACAATGCAGACTAGGCCCAGAATAGGAAAAAAAGAGAAGAAAATCTAGGACACTATGCAATTCAACAGATCCTGGAAGCATTTCACACAGGTGCTTGCTGCTTCTTGATGCCACTTGCCTTCCAGGAAACAAGTATCTGCATTTTGTCCCTCCTTCATCTTTTTTTTGGAGGGGGGAGGGCTGGAGGGGCTTGCTGTGTCACCCAGGCTGGAATGCAGTGCCCTCATCATAGTTCCCTGCAGTCTCAAACTCCTGGGCTCAAGAGATCCTCCTGCATCAGCCTCCTAAGTAGCTAGCTATTTTTAAATTTTTTTTTGATAGAGACAAGGGTCTCACTATGTCGCCCAGGCTGGTCTCTGACTTTAAACACCTATCTATATGTTGGTGGTTCCCAAATCTTAATTTCCAGTCCTGACATCTCCCCAAAATTTTAGATACCTGGATCCAACTGTTTACTTGCTAACTGTACAAGCCAAAAGTCTCTCACTCATATCCCACATCAGCAAGCCCTGTAGATTTCACCACTGATTGTGGAGGGAGGAGATTGCTCACGTCTCATGGTTTAGTCCCAGCCGCATTATTGCTTGACTTTAATACAGTTCTCTCCTAACTCCTCTCCCTGCATCAGCCTTCCTCCCCCTTTTCTCTCTTCTCCAGTTTATTGTTTCCTGGGAAGCCAGAGTGAGCTCTTTATTTATTTATTTATTTTATTTTTAATTTTTATTTTTTTTGAGTTGGAGTCTCACTCTGTCACCCAGACTGGAGTGCAGTGGCCGCTCCTGGCTACCACAGCCTCGACCTTCTGGGCTCTGGTGATCCTTTCGCCTCAGCCTTCAAATAGCTGGAATTACAGGCATGCGCTACCACGCCCAGCTAATTTTTTATTTATTGTAGAGATGAGGTCTCGCCAAGTTGCCCAGGTAGGTCTCGAACCCATGGGCTCAGGCAATCCACTCACCTCAGCCTCCCAAAGGCGCGGGAGTGATCACTTTAAAAGTAAGTCAGACTCAGCTCAAAGTCTCCTATTGGATTTCCATTGCACTCAGAGCAAAAGTCTAAGTTCTTATTGTGCCCACAGGCCTTTCTACCATCTGACCCCTGGCTCATCTCCCCATTCTCATTTTCTTTTCTTCCATTCCCCTCCTTCTTCTCTGCTCTCTAGACACACTGACCTAGCTTTCTCCTGCCCCCACTTGATATTTCTACTGCTTGAACCGCTCTCCCCAGACCTTTGTGTGGCTTTGCTTCTTCCTTTCATTCAAGTATCATATATCACATATCATATGCCTTATACCATATATCATATATAATATGCCTTATATCATATATCATATGCCATATCCTTATAGAAACCTTTCTGATCACACTCTAAAATAAACATCCTTCCAAACCACCCTTCTGCAACCCTTTATCCCCTAATCTCATTTTATTTTTCTTTATAGCACTTATCACTACTGATAGCATATTATTTTTTATGTTTTCTTATCTATTATCTGTAGTGCTTACTAGAATATGAAGTTCCATGAGAGCTGGGATTTGAATGGTCAGCATCTGAAGTGAATCACACAAGCAATACGTGTTGAATGAGTGAATGAATTATGCCACACACAATGATGCAGAGATTAATTATACACGAAGCTTCCCTTACGGAGGCCATAATGGAGTTGGAGAAGAGGACTCTCTTTATACCTATCATAATACAGTGTGATAGGTATCCCCTGTAGAACAATGGCAGGAGGTGCAAGGAAAAGCCTAAGTGAAGAAGGGAAGGCAGAGCTGGGTCCTGAGGGATGTGCAAAGCAGATGGCAGAGGTAGGCAGGGGTGGGCATGAGGCAGTGAAGGCAAGGGGAGGCATGTGGTTAAAAGTATGACAAAATGAAACAGATAGTTTTTTGGAAATTGGAGATGATATTGCTGGAATGCCAGATGAAAAAACAAGCATGGTAAGACATGAGACTACAGATGGAAAAAGGATCCAGATCAGAGAGGGGTGTGGTGTGCCACACCAGGGATGATGGCTATATTAGTCAACGATGTTCCTCTGTTGACTGAGAAATATCCACGAATTATGTATTATGATACACAGCAAATGACATTATGTACACAGCAAATGACATTTTATGATAGTGTTATGATACACAAGTATTATGGTACACAGCAAATGACATTTTATATCAACTCTATGACCAGATTAACTGAAGATTAACTGAAGGTTTTAAACTTTTTGAACATCTTCTTGTTAAATATATTTCTAAGTTATTACAGTAATCTTCTTATATTTAGAAGTAGAATGGGTCTAATACAATTTCATCTCTACTTGATAATTTAGCATTTTTTGAGTCTTTGATTTTTCACTACTTGGCTCTATAACTTATGAAGACACATGAAATTCATCCTTGTAATTGTGTTTCTTCATAATTCTGTTTATTAGTCTTTGCAATATTGTTACGAGTTTTATAGTGCTCTTTCAGAAAACCTTTAAATTCAGAAACAAAATCTGAAAAGTGGGGTGAAATCATATTGGTTATATCTTGTTTAGTAAAGGAACTAAATTGTAAAAGCATTGCCAAATGGCATTATTGTTTCAACGCTATAAGTAAGCAAGAATTTTCTCCAAACAACAGAGAATTTATATCCACTTTCATTTGGGCTTATTGCTTAAAGGGTATCTTTGACCACAGCCTTGTAGATGTATACAAATAACAAATATTCCTGGACTATCCAAAGATTACCTATTGTTTTAAAAAGACATCATGACTCAGAGAGACCAGAAAGACAGAGGGTATTGAGGATTGTCAGCATTTTCCTTCTACTCACCCTGCTTCTTTCATATTCCTTCCTTGAAGCCGCAAAGAGTTGAGCATTAGATATGGCAATTCCACAAAATGGAAGGTACATCTGCATAACCTGGGCAAAGAGAGCATCAGGAACATTACAACATCCGTCACTGAACAAAACTCCACATTTCCTGCATATGCCTGATTGAAATACTTCCTTTCCAATCAGAGGGATGGAGTGTGGAGTTGTTGAAACTAGCAATTTCAGAAGGGATATTTTTCAGAGTTAACCATAAAATGGTGTAAATCAAGCTTTAACTGGGGAATTTACATCTATGAAGACATAAAGTAAAGCAACAGATGATGAGGGCTGTGACATAGATAGGGTGTCTAATCACCTTGTATTCCTTCTTTGATAAAAGAAGAATGAATATGTGAATAAACTGATGTATCTGGAATTTAAGACGTGTCCATGCTCCATTTGGAGATAGGATATAAGTCAATTTTCTTATCTGAAGGTATATGATGTATATCATGTGTGCATGCTTTACAATTCACATCTGTAGAGGGGATTTCAGCTTGACCCAAGATCTGTGGATTACCAGATGTAAGCATGTATGTCAGGATGCGCCAGTGGGAAGTTAGGGGTCAGAAGGCCTAACAGCCTTCTGCCTAAGCTCTAATTTTGTCCTCCACTGTGTAAACAAACAGAATTTAAATGCAAACTGGTGAGATGGTTCTACAGAAGCCTGTTTGAGGAAAAGCAGGGGAGCCTGTGAGAGAGTTCTCCTGTGGGAAGGGATGCCCAGCTGTGATGGCTCTGACCCTAACACGGCCTTCCTCAACATGGGGGTCTAGGTCTAGGGATTTCCAGGACTGCCTGACATTCTCACAAATTTGAATTCCTCTCCAGAATCTCGGATTCCAGAGAAATAGATGCTCCAAGTAGAAACTGAAAGAATTATTTCCCTAAACTCCTTACAAAGGAGAAGAAACACATGACATTGCTTTGGGACATCTCTAAAGCAGAGGGGAAAAGTCATGTTTATATTACGGTCTCTCCTTCCTTCCCTCCCTCTCTCCCTTCCTCTCTCTCTCTCTCTCTTTCTTTCACACACACACACACACACACACACACACACACACACACACGCAATGGCACCCTGAGTAGAGGTGCAAAGTGCTGGCAAAACAGAGCAGTTCCTGCCTTTCCCAGAAGAGGGCAGTGCAGTGCCCTCCATAGGTGAAAGATGGGAGCAGATCTCATCAAGAGCACCTGTGAGTCACACCTATAATCCTAGCACTCTGGGAGGCCAAGACGTGGTGGATAGCTTGAACCTAGGAGTTTGAGACCAACCTGAGCAACATAGTGAGACCTCGTCTCTACAAAAATTAACAAATTAGCCGAGAACGATGGTGTGTGCCTGTAGTCCCAGCTACTTGGGAGCCTGATTCAGGGGGATTGCTTGAGCCAAGATGGTTGAGGCTGCAGTGAGCCATGATCGTGCCACTGCACTCCAGCCTGGGTGATGGAGTGAGATTCCCAATTCAAAAAAAAGCGCTTGTGAGACACCCCTGGGACACCAGAACAGAATTACCCGGAGTGCAGGAAATTGTGCAGATGACTTGTAGACAAAAGATTAGGGAAAATTAACATTTCCTATCACTTCTTTCCTATTCAAATCTTTCTTTAGTTACCTGGGGTCCTTGAAAGAATTTCAGAGCCTTATAGGACCAAAAGCTATGATCTCACTTTTCAGAAGAGAGAAATAACAGTATTGGTATTGGTATTGAAAAGAGGTACAAATATCACTGAGTTGATTTTTGCAGATCTTTTTAGGATAAATTTCTTCCCTGAATTTTCACAAGTTGTCTCTGAAACTAGATGTTATTTCTGTTACTTCCTTCTTTCCCCTTCCTTACTACTGCCCTCATGCCTGTGGAAGTTTGTCCATAAGCCAGCACAAAGCCGTGGACATAAAGTTGTCAGACATTCCACTAGTATGGCCCTGCCTTTAGCCATAATGGGACCACGTTCAACATCACCCCCACACACAGAAAGTACTTTCCTTGTAGTTTTCTGGATTTTTTTCACCCATGGAGACAGAGACTATTAAGGGGATACAGAGGAGGAGAAGATATGGGGTACTTATTTTAATTCCCCACCACTTATTTATTTATTTAATTTTACTTTCAGGTCTAGGTTGAAGGAGGTTTGTAAGTCAAGCAAGCAGGAAGAAGAGAGTAACCAAATGAACTTGTGAAATGTTTTCTAATATATCATGGGCTTGTTTCACTTCATTTGTAAGACCAATATTTATTGAGTTCCAGGCATTATGTAACTAAAAAGAATCTGAATTGTAAATCAGATTCTTGTTATGGCTTTTCTTTGTAAAATTCAATAGATCTCTTAACCTCTCTGAACCTACTTTCTTCTCTGTAAAATGCTAGGTTTATGGTCCTTTTTAGTTTTAATATTTGATGATTCAAATAATGTGACACATCAGTGAACTGCAATATTATATTTACTAGCAAAAACAAAGAAGTTAATTAACATGGTGGTATCTTATTCAAGAAATAATCATAATAGTAATTGACATTGACAAAGCCCTTTTGTCAATGTCAGGCATGATACTAAGCATTAGATATGCATTAATATCCATTTGATTCTCACTATCAAATACGTTATACTACAAATTCCATTTTTCAGATGAGAAACCTAAGGTTCAAAGAACTCATCCATGGGTCTGTTTTATTTCTGCACATCTGACAAACAGGGGCACTGGCCCTACCTTTCAAGAATGTTTGCAACAGTGAACAGCCTTGAAAGATAAAGATAATGTTTCCTTCCAAAGCAAAGCACAGAATTGCTTACTAACTAGTATAATAAAGATAATATCTCCCTCTAGGCAGAGGTCAGGCAGGCTCATTGTCCATTATAAAAGATTTGGGCTGCTTACATTTGAGGTTCCTCTCCCATAATGCAATCCATTCTGTGTGCTGTCATTGGAGTCAGAGAACCAGCACAAATGTGGATGCTTCGACTATTGTATTGCTGTGAGTAATAAGCTGTCTTTTGTCACTGGTCCAGAAATTTCAGGTCTTCTCCCTACATCCATGAGATTATGGCAGACTAACCTGCTAGCTTGCAAGTATAGTATAGAAAAACCTCAGACCCCTCACAGATCTTAACAATGTTGCCTAGACAGTAAGTGCTGAAGCTGGATTTTGAATCCAAGCTGCCATACTCTAGAATCCAGCTTCTTAACTTCTACATTTCTTTGCCTCCCAAAGTAATACATGTCTTTTATATCATTAGTCTGATGGCTGGGTTAACTGCAACACAATAAGCCAGACTGCTGAGACTAGAAGTAGATTATTTCAGTGCATAAGCAGCCATAAGAGACTGCAAAAGCGGAAAGCAATAGTCCTCAGGTGGGCATCTGTCTAAGGGAAATCCTAAACAGAGAGCAGACCACAAGAACGGGCATCAAAGTGTAGTTATGAAGACCAGAGTAGAATATTCAAGCAGAAAAGAAGGAAAGGGAAACTGCAGAAGAAAATAAGAACCCCCTCAATCAGGTATTAAATATGAGGGAGGACTCCAAAAACGGAGTTTATAAAAAATTGTGTATTTATTTTTACATGTTTAAACTTCAGTCATCTTCAAAGTACTCTATTTGATGCAATACACCTATTAAGACTTTTTTCCATTGCTCCAAGTGGTTTTGAAGTCATCAATTTTGATAGCTTTTAGTGCTTCTGCCATTTTTTGTTTCACCCCTTTCACGCTGGCAAAACATTTCCTTTGCGGGCTTATTTCATCCAGCGAAGCTTGGGGTGAATTGGGAGGGTGAGGCATAGGGGTTAGGCCATTTTTGGTCAAAAACTGCTAAACACTCAGCGTGCTGTGGTAAGGTTTGTGTCAATCACCCATCATGAAATGGGCAAACGTGTTGAAAGAATCTAAAAAAAAAATATTCACTGAAGCTGAACACAGGCTTTCACAACAATGCCAGCTGGAACACTGACGCCGATGGGTTCCTAGAACACTTGCTAGTGGAGGAAGCATATACTACAAAGGGCCCGCCCTCCACACAATGATTCTGGTTTTTTGAGTTCCCTTCATATGCGGCACAATGGTTTAAAGACACAGAACTGATGGTAGGTAGGGCTGTGGCAAAGCAGAGCCTACAGATGCAGCTACTGGGTTTGGCTTCAGCTATAGAGTGATAAGTGAATCAGGGACCAGGAACCAGACTGTGTTAGATACACTGCCAGGGAATGCTAGTCTTAGGCCCAGTGAGAACACTTCAATGTCCCTGGGAGCCTAGGAAAAGTCCAACATCCCACTGTCAGTCAATGGCAAATCTTTTCATCCTCAGCCAGTCTGGTTTCTGTTGAACCTACTTTTTAGTCTAAAAATGTTGAATTTTCAAATACTTTTTCCAAATAGTATAAGCTATTCTTCGTGAATAGTACAGTATCCTATCAAGAAAGTATGTGAAGTTAGATTGATACAATTAATTCTTTAGTCTGCCCCACTGTGTCTGACAAAGTACCTTTCAATTTAGTCCTGACAGATGAGTGGTATTTACTTGTCACAACCTCAGGAAAAGCAACTCTGCAATCTTCCTCCATTTTAAATGTCTAACAGATGTCACTTTCCTGAAATTTTCTCATATAAATGTAATGGACCCCTCATATCACAAGGTACCTCCAATTCTAATTCATCAGTGGAGATGAAAAACAACACAAGCTCTGCTAATTTTTTTTTTTTTTTTTTTTTTTTGAGTTGGAGTCTCACTCTGTCACCCAGACTGGAGTGCAGTGGCCGCTCCCGGCCACCGCAGCCTCGCCTACTGGGCTCCGGCGATCCTTCCGCCTCAGCCTTCCGAGTAGCTGGAATTACAGGCGCGTGCTACCACGACCGGCTAATTTTTTGATTTATTGTAGAGATGAGGTCTCGCCAAGTTGCCCAGGCGGGTCTTGAACCCGCGGGCTCAGGCAATCCACTCACCTCAGCCTCCCAAAGGCACAGGATTACAGGCTGAGCCACAGTCCGGCTAGGCTCTGCTAATTTAAACTAATTATGAAGCATTAAATGTGACGTTTTGAATAGCAAAAGAGAGTCACTCTGTCTTATTTTGTGTACTCTAATTTATCAAGTTCATGCTTCTAGAGCAGCATCCAAACAAAAGCAAATGGCAGAATAAGCATCCTACTCACTGTACTTGGAATGTACAGATCAGCTCAATTAAACAAGAGTTGCCTGACCACCTTCTCATGTTAGGTCCTGAGTTAACAAAGCAACATGTACAATAAATTGCATGACACCATCACAACTCTCAAGTTTATCACTAGTTTTAATTCTATTCATGAGATGGTTACTAGCCAGCTCAATCTCTTTCAGTAGTATCACAAAAACCCCCCAAAAAACCCAACAAAAAAGTAGGCTACAGTTTAAATTTCAGTTGGGTGTTAAAGACCTTCAAAGCTTTGGTTCTAGCTGTATGTCTTACTCTATTCCCTCTGTGTTCCAGCTAAACTGCATGATTCCCCAAATAACCTGTATTTGACCACATTTCTACCTGGAGTTCTTTTCCCTTCTACCTGCTACTTTCATTTCTGTCAAAATTTTAATGATCATTTAAAATTTTGTTATATTTAAATTATTTTAGTTACACACATCTTTCTTAAATAATATGAAATGAAATATATTAATTTAAAAATCACACTTCTTTTGCATTTCCTTGAATAATTTATTTAGACATTTCAGATGCCTCTTTGTATCAGTGTCTTGGTTATTACCAGAAGCACTTTTGAAATAAGTTTTAAATTAAATATTTGTAACTGTAGGGTAAGGACCCAGGAAATAAGTTTTAAATTAAGTTTTATGAAATAATCACCTATACCACACAAGTTAATTGAATATATGTTGTATAGTGAACAGCCTGGGAAGACAGAAATGTCTCCTTCTAGGGCAAAGGGAAGAATTGTTTATTATGCAGTGGAATAAAGATACTAGCTCTCTCTGGGGCAGGGGTCACGCGGGCTTACTATGCATTATAAAGAGATTTCCTTCTCTCTCTCTCTCATTTATTTTCTAAATAAGCTGTATTTTCAAATCTAAAAAACAACAAAAAAAAAGATCTGTTTTTTTTATATTTGGAGATCCTCCCCTGCAACACAATTCCCTGTATAATCTGTGTTTGATGCTAACACTGAATGCTTCATCCCAAGCTAGAAGCACTTATCCACACATCATTAAGATCACTGTTTCTGTTCATTTGTCCTGATGGTGTATATTTACAAACTCCACAACATGGCCACTTAGTATTTGTAACTATAGGGTAAGGACCCAGGAACAATTACTAAAATTTATGTTAAATTTCTTTACTTTCTTTTTTACTGAGGCAACAGGGATTGATTTTACTTGCTCATTCCATTAATTCCCCCTTCTTCACATTCTGCCTCCTTTCTTTTTGTGGTTAAACTAGAAATTTTATGTACAACTTGATAAATTTTAAATTTAACACATTTAGTCCCTTTCCTAGTAAGGTAAGAACCTTGGAACACTTAATCCTCAATACTGTTTTCCTGATATACATGTTGCTGTTGTTTTTTTCTAGTTCTATCTTGCTTTGTCACTACATGTTGGACATTATTCTTAGTCAATGTCTGTTTAGATTTATCCACAACTTTTTTCTCTTCATCCTTTCCTTTCTTCTGTGATAGTTTTCTTTCTTTTTGAAGACAGTTCTCGAATCCTCTAGATTTTATATATGTATATTCTTTTATGTATATAATATACATATATATATATTATTTTTGAGTAGGAATCTCATTCTGTCACCTAGGCCTAGAGTACAGTGGCATAATCACACCTCACCACAGCCTCGACTTTCTGGGCTCAGTCAGTCCTTCCGTTTTAGCCTCCTGAGGAACTGGGACTACAGTCATGTGCCATCATGCCTGGCTAATTTTTTTATTTTTTATTTTATAGAAGCCAAGTTTCACTATGTTGTCCAGGCTGGTCTCGAACTCCTGGGTTTAAGCAATTCTCCTGCCTTGGCTTCTCAAAGTGAGGATTACAGGCGTGAGCTACCACGTCTGACTTAGAATATCTTTAGTGTTGGTGGTAAATGCTATGTTTTTGTTTTGTATACAATATGTTTATTTTATGGTCTATCTTAAAAAATAATTTAGTTGGCTATGGAGTTCTAAGTTTACAGTTATTTTCTCTCAGTATCTAGAAGATATTATTGCCCTAGCAAGTGCAATTGATGCTGCTAAACAGTCAGCTGTCAATCTAGTTCTTTATAGATTATCTCTTTTTGTCTCTGGTTTCTTTTAGGACCTCTTTATGACTTTGTTAGCCAATCTGTACTTTTCCAGCCTAAGTCGAAGGTTTAATTGAAAATCACTGTAACCTCTAACATATTTATTGTCCAAAGATTACCACAAACGGAAACAATATTATACCTTCATGACTCATTGCATACTAAGAGAAAATCTTTGTTAATGTAGAAAATATTCTACCCTGTGTCATTCATTGGCATGACAATTCAACCCTCTGGGGTCAAACTCAAATGCACCATGGATACCTACATGACAATATGATCCATAGAGTTCCTAAATAAATGTACAGGAGAAGCAGGCAAAAACAATTTTGAAAAGAAGGAGTAAGAAAAAACTGAAACGTGAAAGACCTTTACAATGAAAATTACAAAACACTGCTCAAAGAAATCAAAGCTGACACGAACAAGTGGAAAAATATCCCATGCTCATGGATTGGAAGAATCAACATTGTGAAGATGTCCATCTTACCTAAGGCAATCTACAAATTCAATGCAATACCCATTAAATTACCAACAACATTCTTCTCAGACCTAGAAAAAACAACACAGGAATTCATATGGAAACACAAACGTCCAAGAATAGCCAGAACAATCCTCAGCAAAAAAAACAAAGCAGGTGGTATCACAATACCAGACTTCAAACTTTACTATAAAGCTACAATCATCAAAACAGCTTGGTATTGGTAG
>NW_007247361.1:397559-423003 GCF_000164805.1 Carlito syrichta
ACCTCTTATCAACAGGGTGCCTGAATGAAACGTAATTGTACAACTAACCCTTAACTGTACCCCACAAAACCATAATAAAAAAATACTGATTAATTATAAAAAAAAAGAAAAAACTGAAGCAGTGTAGAAATAGAAAGTAAAAAAAATTTTTACATCTTTTTTTCCCTGTCCTAGTGCAACAGATATCCTTAAAATAAATAAATAAAACGCTGCTCTATTCTGCACTTTCTGAAGTTCCATCTTTCCAAAAAAAAATACTAATTTTTTTTTCACCATCCCTTTTCTAAATGCCAAAAGGTCTAAAAGCCTTAATGACTAAGAAGCTAATGAGTCTGCTCACGCTTGTACAGCACTTTTCAGCTTGAAAGCACTTTATGAACATTGGCTAATTAATCTTTACAACATCCCACTCAGAAAGGGAGTTAAACTGAAAATCATTAAACAGTATAAAAAAGTCACTTTAGCCCTGAAAACTCATGAAAATATCACTAATAGGCATAAAATTTGAGCGCTGGGCCTTCCATCAATGTTCTAAAGAATGACAGTAAGTAGTTGGCCTTTTCAAACTTGCAAGTTACAGAGAATGGCTATGAAAGTTCCCGGGTCTGGTCTGGTCCAATTATACATCATTAAAGAAAACTGCAAGTGTTCCCTGTAGATTCTCAGTGAGGGACCTGGGGCCAGCTCCTTTATGGATCCCACACCTAAAAGGCAAAACAGCTTCAAGTGTCACATCACTGTCAGCTAACGTGAGAGTAAGTTTTCCTACCAACAGACAACACCTTCTCTGTTTGTGCAGATTCTGAAAACAGTGCTCTTAAGAGTCCCTTCTGCTGTCAGGTGTTAACTATAAGGCAAAACTTCACTGATTCAGGACCCATCTATTTGGAACTGGGATGTTTTAAGATAGCAGTGCCTCAAACACTAAATAAACTTTTCAAGCGGAGTAATTTGCAAAATATATCAAAATATGGAAGCAGTCACATTATTTTCATAGAATGAAACAGATTCAAAGACTTTTTAGGAGTAGAATATTAAAAATAGTTTTAAAATGTGTTTGGAGTGTTCTAGAAATTGTAGAGAAAATATCTGCTTCCAGAGGTATACTTTCATTCACAGCAATTTTGTTTCTAGGCAAATTCATAAAAGACAATAGGTGGGACTTTTTTTTTTTCAAGAATCAGAATCATCAATGAATCTTGTTAGCTTATACCAAAATACATGCTCTTGGCTAAAGTATGCTTTTTTTCTACCAGTGATGTGCCCTCTTCAAAGAAAACAGCCTCCAGAAGATACACAGAAAACATAAAATATCCACTTTGCTAAAAAAAAAAAAAAAAAATCACCATAAAATAGATGATCCAATTACATACTTTTTGAAATTGTCCACTGAAAGAATTAACACACTAAAGAACAGGATG
The DNA here is from genome assembly GCF_000164805.1 of Carlito syrichta. Taxonomy (NCBI): domain Eukaryota; kingdom Metazoa; phylum Chordata; class Mammalia; order Primates; family Tarsiidae; genus Carlito; species Carlito syrichta. The sequence goes on from NW_007247361.1 coordinate 398,981, forward strand.
AAGAAATTCAATCACAAGAGACAAGGGAGAACAAGAGGGCAAATAAAGAGAAAAGGTAAGCTTTGTTTTGAGGAGAGAGAAGGTGGGTAAGACCATGGAGCAGAGATATGGAGGGGAGCCCAAAAGGAAGGAAGCAAACCTAAAGGGGGATCCTCATTGGTCCAATTCATGGTAGAATACACTCAGATGTCTTTGCAGAATACCTCCTCCTGTTTAAGCACTCTCTTCACTCTTCCATTTTCCTTTATTAGAAGAGGGGGACGTTGGTGCTTCTGCTTCTGCTGCTGGCTATTAAAGCTAAGACCCCAAGGGGATTGGAATCAGTCCCCTTGCACTATTCTTGCCCCTTTCCTACAAGCTAGCATTCTCTAAAATATTCCCAAGAGGTCATCCAAGGGCAGACGGGCTGAGTCCAATTTTTGGTAAGTAGCCCAGTAGCATCAGCATTTATTCTCTTTGACTTTTTAGAGGTGCTGGTCTGTTGACTGCTTGGATCATGCTGGTACTAGTTATATCACCCAGTAACCTTATTTCTATTTGCCCATGCCCTGCCCTCACACTTTTGGAGAAATATCCTAATGTCTAGGAGCAGTTCTAAATTCCCACTCTCTTATTCACAGATGCTCCATTGAAGAGAAAACCCTGAAGGAATTCATTGAGGTATTCATATCCTAAGATAATTTTTTTTCTGATCATAGATTTCAAGAGAAAAATAATAACCATATTCTACCTCTCAGGGGTAGTCACTGATAATATCTTAGAGTATATAATTCAAGTTTTCTTCTCTGACTTTTGACTTTTTCTTTTCAACATAGCTCCAAATAGCTTCATCCTATACATAACATTTGATCAACGCTTTTTAAAAAAACCTTTTGTAACCATCTATCAGTATATGACCAATTTCTATAGATGCAAGATATTCCAATGGATTTCCAGAAAAATAGAATTTATGGAGAAAAAAAGATCAGTGGTGGCTTGGGCTAGCTGCAGTCTGGGTTTAAGAGTAATTAGGCACAGGGGATCTTATTGGTGGTATGTTCTAAAGTTGATTTATGGTAATGGTTGCACCACTCACAGAGTTACGAAGAGTCATTGAATTGTTCACTTGAAATGAGTGAATTTTATGATATATAAAATATACCTCAATAAAGTGTTAAAAATTACCATAAATATGAACCAGGTGTGGTGGTTCACACTTATAATCCCAGCACTTTGGGAGACCAAGGTGAGAGGATTACCTGAGCCCAAAGGTTTGAGACCAGCCTGGGCAACTTGGCAAGACTGCATCTCTACAATAAATCAAAAATTAGCTGGGCATGGCAGCACATGCCTGTTGTTCCAGTTATTTGGAAGGTTTATTTAAAAACTGTGAGGCAGAAAGATTACCTGAGCCCAGCAGGTCGAGGCTGCAGTGGCCATGAATGTGCCACGCACTCCAGCCTGGGCAACAGAGTATGACTTCAACTATTAAAAAAAAAATCAACATAAATATTCCACTAATTGTATGAATTATTATAGTTTTCTTAGTCAATCATACCATGTTGTACATGTAGATTGTTTTCAACTTTAGATTAAAAATCCTGGGGATAAATATCCTGGAAATTAAATCTTTTGAATCCCATGATTATTTTCTTAGAATAAAGTCCTAATGTTGGAGCTTACTTTATTCAATACACAATTTATAGAGCACTTCTCTGTAATAGGCAATATTCTAAATATTTTACTAATATTAATTCACTGATATGTGTGTATATCTTTAAATAACCCTTTAACAACACACACATTTACTTTTCATTAAAAGAAGACAATATAAAGGTGCCCTCTTCATTTCCTATCCCACTGCCCACTCTTTCCCAAGGAACAATTCCTACCAACATTTATAGTGTATTATTCTAGACTTTTTAACGAACTGCATGCATACAATATCTAGTTTTAGGGGTATTTGTAAACATAAGTGGGATCACACTATGTTATTTTCTATAATTTGTTTTTCACTTGGCAATACAGCTTGGAAATCTTTCATATTAGTTCAAAGAGATCTACTTCATTTGTCTTAATGGCTATAGAATATTCTAGGGTGTGGCTGTACCCGTTAATAAACATTCACCTTGTTTCCAATTTTTCTTTATTATAGATAATGCTGCTGTGAACTTTCTTGCAAATATATCTTTGTGCACCTGGACAATGCTTCTGTTAGACAGATTCCTAAATGTGAAATTTTAAGGCTGAAAAGTATGTACATAAAAAAAATCTTAATAACTACTACCAAATCATCCTCCCAAAAGGCTCTGCCAATTGATACTCCCACGAGCAGTAATCAGAGTATTTGTTTACCCCCAACTCATATAACAATGACTATTATCATTCTTTTAAAATCTTATCTATCTGACAGATAAAATTTTAAAATGGGTATAGGATAAATAAATATTATGGCTCAGTAAACTTGACCTACTCCCTTTCACAGTGTGAGGAACTTTTACAAAGATATCTATCTACATAACTCTGTCAAGGTTATTTTTATAAGCAAGTTGATCTACATATATTATCTTTCTCACTTATTCCATCTGCCCTTGTAACTCACAGCTCCTGCAATAAATTGGTTTGAGCTACACTTTGATACAGGCATTCTTGAATTTTGCTATTAAGATCGTTATGATTCCTTACTTTCCAAGCACAAGTATAAATACACCATATAGTAACTTAGTCAAGGTATCCACACTCTGATGCTAGAAAAATCCTATTATATTACAATCCATGTATGAACAGGAAATTTCCTCTTAGACCATTTTTCTGATGAGAAATACCTAAATTTCTCTTTAAATTTGAAATATAGGCACTTTATTTCTTCCTATTAATAACAGAATCCTTCCTTTCACCATCTCATTTATCAAACTTTTTATAATTCCTGGTTCATAAAGTAGTAGACAATTCACATAAATCGAATTGTGGAACATGTGGCCTTTTGTGTCTGGCTGCTTTCATTCAGCATACTGTTTTGAGGGTTCACCCATATTGTAGCATATATCAGTACTTCATTCCTTTAAAAATTTTTGAAATAAAAGAGCAGTGTTAGGTTTACAAAAAAATTGTGTGGCAAGTACAGAGAATTCCCATAGACCCTCTTCTGCCCAACATACACAGTTTCTTCGATTATTAACATCTTGCATTAGTGAAGTGTATGTATTACAACTGATGAGTAAATACTGATAACATTATTATCAACTAAAATACTACATTAGGTTCATTCTTTGTGTAGCACCTTCTATGGGTTTTGACAAATGCATGTATCCACCATTACAGTATCATACAGACTAGGTTACTGCCCTAAAAATCCCCTGTGCTTCCCCTATTAATCTCTCCTTTTTTCTTTCTGAATCTCTGGCAACAACTGATCTTTCTAAAGACTCCATAGTTTTACCTTTTCCAGAATGTCACACAGTTGGAATCATACAGTATATATCCTTTTCAGATTGACTTCTTTCACTTAGCAATACCCAATTAAGATACCTACATATCTTTTCACGGCTTCATAGCTCATTTCTTTTTATTGTTGATTAATATTCCATTGACTGATGTACCAAAGTTTGCTTGTCCATTTATCTATTGAAAGGCATCTCAGTTGCTTCCAAATTTTGACAATTATGAAAAAAACTGCTATACACATTTATATGCGGGTTTTTGTGTGAACATAAGTTTTTAACTCATTTGAGTAGATACCCTGGAATACAATTGCTGGATTGCATGGTAAGGATATGTTTAGCTTTGCAAGAAACTGCCAAACTATCCTCCAAAGTTTTGGATTCCCACAGCAATGAATGAGAATCCCTGCTGCTCCTTATTCTCACCGATATTTGATGTTGTTAGTGTTTTGTATTTTAGCCATCCCGATAGGTGTATAGTGATACCTAATTATTTTAATTTTCATTTCCCTAATGATATGATGTGGAGTATCTTTTCTTATGGTATTCTTCATCTGTGTGTATCTTCTTTGGTGCAATCTTTTACTCATTTTTAAATTGAATTATTCACTTATGGTTGAGTTTTTAGTTCTTTATGGACTTTGGATACAAGTTCTTTATCAGATATTTTGTGAAGATTTTTCTCCCAGTTTATGACTTACCCATTTATTACATGTTATTTTTGTATAAAGCTTAACCAGACTCTTTGTTTATTTATTTCTATTCTGATTTCATAGAACTTTAGGATTAGTAACAAAATCTTAATGCATTTCTTCATTGCCTTCAACCTTATCCCAATCTCAGTCTACCCAGGACAATATCCTTTTATCTAGGTCCAGGGAAAAAGGCATGCTTTATCCATGGAGGTAAGCCCTTTACTTGGGTTTTAGATTCTGGTTTTGTTTTTTGTTTTTTTTTCCTGAAGGATCTTGACACCCTTCCCCTCTACCGTCATTGTTTCTGTCTCCTATGTCTTTGAATTTTTCCTTCTCTCTTCAGAGGAGAATGTATTTCCCTTCATTTGAATTGCTGTTTCCATCTTCATTGTGCAATCTACACCCGCTTACCTTCACATCCTCACTCCCTGTCATTTGACTTACAGTCTGCAATCTTCAGAAATGGCTGGTTGTACCTTGTCTCTGACTACCCAGTGACCATATCACAAAATATATAGACTATTCTAAGTCCTTACCCTCTCTGCAGTTTTTTAAGCTTGATCACCAGCTAGATCTCCAGCTTTGGTTTCCATGTACTCTACACTCCTATTTCTCCTTCTGCATTTCTGACACACCTATTCGAGTTATATTCCCAGATTCTCTTATTGGCCTTCTAACCTTTTATTTTTAGATTCTCCCTAAGCATTTATTTTCATAATGTAGTAATGCTATAAAATAATTCTTGAGCATGCAAAAATTAACCTTTGAACAACAGTCAGATAGACAAGACAATAAACCTGGTATTGTCAGATATTTAAAGCAGCTGGGAAAACTTCTTCCTTCTGCCTACTTGTTTCTCCTGCAACTCTTGAACTTGATCCATCACCAATTCCCTCTTCTTATGATTTCACTCTCTGGTGTCCATAACCCCACTTCCAATTCGTCACCTCTGCTGCCTTCCAGACCCATGTTTCAGTCTCTGATCCGGACACAACTTGAGCTCTGAAGACATTTGCTTCCTCTATCTTTTGTTCTAATTTTAGCACTTCTGGTCATAGATTAAACTGAAATCTGAATTCAACCATATTAACTAAACAGGCGCCAAAATCCCCTCCTTTTACCTGTGTCTTAATTAGTCATCTCTAGGATGATTCTCAAAGTTGGCTCTCTGGTGTTGACCTTTTCTCTGTGCTCTAATTCCAGATCACTGGGTGACTACAGGACATTTCAATTTGAAGATCCCTAGACTATTGCCATCTCAGCATTCCAAAACCAAGTTTATCATTTAAATCCCCCATTCTCCCAAATAAAGAAGGCTCCCCCCTCCTAAATGTCCTGTATGTGCCAATAAACCATTAATGTTCAAATCACCCAGTTCCAAACCCTAAGAACCATCTTTGATTGCTATCAATATGTAGGCATAAGCAAGTCATAGCGATTCAGCAGCTTTTTATTCTGTCCCCATAACGCTGATTTCTCCTGTCTAGCACTGCCATTGCTCACCATCTCTGGTGAGAGGCCCCAGATCTCTCATCATTACTGTAATAATAGCCAAGATCTCTCATCCTTGCAACCTGACAAGAACCCACTAACCTTTGTTTCTAATCCAGAAAAGCCATAAGTTTAAACACACTGAATATCCATCCTAATGTGTCCTGGGGTCACATAAGAAAACCTTACACATATTAAAGGTTATGCCTTACACATATTAAAAACTAGATTTTTTTCAAGCTACATTTGTGTGAACATTTTTAGACTATATACAATATTTTTTAAAACCTCATTAGAAGAACATCACGAAGTCACTCCAATATTTAAGACTATAGCTTGGTATTTCATAATACTTGTGAATGATATGTAAGAATCTCAGAAAAAAATAGTAAAGAAATATAAAATTGCTATTTAGAGAAACATATGAGACCCACAGGGGATCCTTCTACTTATATATCTTTTTTTTTCTAAAAATAATTCATCATCCAAACATAATAACAATGACATGGATTATAAACCATACTATTTTTTAATTTCTAGTAATATTCTCCAGTGGAGTTTAAAACAGAGAAGGCAATGAAAAATATGCCTAGAACATTAATATTTAATTAATATAATAGTAACCTAAAATGAAGATTATAAATGCAAAAGCTTTGATCAAATTAATAAGTTGAAGTCTATGCAATTAAAACACAAAAGTGAGATCTAGTAAATCCAAGGTGTTCTTAATGCATAGCTTGAAGACAAAAAGAGCTTTAAAATTTGGCAAAACAGCACACAGAACTTTGTGAAAGACCAATAAATCATTTATTATTGGACTAGGGTATCAATCCATAAAAGAAAGGGGGGATTCATCAGTAATTCAGCAGGATTTCTTGTTGGGTATCCTAGAACAGTGTAGCTTACAGACTACGAAGCTATCTTCAGAGCCAAACTGTTTTGCTGCCACCATTCACATTTTCCACTTTTCACCCATATTCAGTCTGTTTGCAACATAGCCTCATCCTTTCCATTAGTGGTTTCTTCCTCTTCGTGGTTCAAATATTTATTTTAAGGGCTCAGTTACATACAGAGTAAGCAAAAAGAGCAAATTATAAGCCTGAAGTGAGCAGAAAGAATTAATGAAAATAAAAGCAGAAAATAATAAATGAGGAAACAACCATTAAAAGTGATAAATAAGTCCCAAAATGGTTCATGTAGGGAAAAGCAATAAGACAAATAAATCACTAGCTAGTTTAATCAGAGGGGGAAACTCCCCACAAATAAACTAAAACTGAAGTGATAAAGAAAATATAATCACAACTACAGATGAAAACTAAAGGAATAATAGTAGACTTTTTTGCATAACTTTAAGTTTATGTGTTTGTAAATCTAATGTAAACTTGTGAATTTTAGACAACATATGTTTTAAAAATTGAATCAAGAAGAATGAGAAAATTTGAGTAAAACAATCCATTGAAATAATAGAGTTGTAAAAGAATCATTCTCAGAAAAGGAGCCAGGTCCAGATGGCTTCAGAGGCAAATTCTTTCAAACCTTGAAGAACAGGAAAATTTCTATGCTATTCAAACTATTCCAGATTCTAGAGAAGGTAAGCTCTGGAATATTTTTTGAAGACATAATGTTACTGATAGCACGTCCTAATAAAAATAACAAAAATTAAACATGAAAAATAAGTCACGGCTGGGCTCGGTGGCTCAGCCTGTAATCCCGCGCCTTTGGGAGGCTGAGGTGAGTAGATTGCCTGAACCCGCGAGTTTGAGACCCGCCTGGGCAGGAGACCTCATCTCTACAATAAATCAGCTGGGCGTTGTAGCGCATGCCTGTAATTCCGACTACTTGGAAGGCTGAGGCTCCGGATCGCCGGAGCCCAGTAGGTTGAGACTGCGGTGGCCGGGAGCGGCCACTGCACTCCAGTCTGGGCAACAGAGTGAGACTCCAACTCAAAAAAAAAAAAAAAGAAAAATAAGTCCCTTATGAAAACAGTTAAGAAAGGTCCTAAATAAAAATACTAGATTAGCTGTCTATAAATATCTGTATATTAACAAATTGAATTTAGCAGGATATTAAAAAAAGAAATACAAAGATTTCTATTTAGAAATAACCATAATAATAATCTTATGTTTCAATATTTCAAAATAAGTTATTACAAAGTTGTGAAGGAAAAAATATATAATCGTCTTAATATTTTAAAAAGTAATTTGTTAAAATACAATAACCAATGGTTATGACATTTTAAATAAGTTATATTGAGTACTAAGGAAAATTTTCATAATTTAAAATTGCTGTTTTTCCATATAAAGGAATAATCAATATTAAAAGATATCCATTATCTTTCCAAATTATTTACCTCTGTAAATGTTGTTTTAGTGAAAAAAAGGAATTCTAAAATTCAAATGGAATGAAAGATGTGCAATAGCCAACATTATTAAAAAATCAAGAGGCCAGGGACAGTGGCTCACACATGTAATCCCAGCACTTTGGAAAGCAGGAGTAAGAGGATTGCTTGAGCTCAGGAGTTCGAGACCAGCCTAGGCATAGTGAAGACCTCATCACTACAAAAAATAAAAAAATTAGCCAGGCATGGTGGCACACACCTGTAGTCCCAGCTACTCAGGAAGCGGAGGCAGGAGGATTACCTGAGCCTACGAAGACAAGGTGGCAGTGAGCTGTGATTGTGCCACTGCACTCCTGCCTGAGAGACAGAGTGACACACCAACTCAAAAATAAATAAATAAATAATAAAAAGAAAAGAAATAAGAAGAATCCACTGATGATCAAAATAGAATAGTGTTGAGGACATAATAATCACACAACTTAATGAAACAGAAGTTCAGAGCCAAGTATATAAAATAAATTTGTATGTGACAAATCTCACATCCATGAGAAAAGGGTAGTTTAGTCAACAAATCATAGTCCACCATTTGGAATAAAACTAAAAGTTAGAAAATATTTTTTTTTAAAGTCCAGGGAAATTAAAAATAGAATTTAAAGATAATTATAAAAGTCATGGGAAAATGTTGAAAACATTTACATAGTTCTTAACTGTGAAAAGCCTCCCCAACAATACCCTAAATGTGAAAATTATATTAGAGACTTTAGAAACATTTGAAATTGAAAACATCTATAACTCAAGATACAAAATAAATACAATTAAAAGGCAAAAGAAACTGGGAAAATGTTTTGTAAAGTTTGTGATAATCATGAATACCCTAAGTAGGAGAAGAGTTCTCTGAAATCAATCATAAAAAATCACTTCATAAAAATAGTCAAAAGATATAAACAGGCAATTTAAAACACACACACAAACAATTTTAAAAATATAGGAAAATGTTCAGTATACCAATTATCAAAGAAATATAAATTAAAATAATAATGACATCACCTTTCTCTTACCATATTGACAAATACTGTCATTAAAATTAATACTGGGGCTAATAAAATGTGGGAAAACATGCATTCTCATATATCTCTTGCAGGAAATTAATTGATATAGCATTTCCGAAGAACATTTTTGCAAAATGAATGAAAAAAAGTGCAGGCCCTTTGTCCTTACAATTTAATTCTTAGAAATTTATCATAAGGAAATAATCAGGCTTATTGAAATGTGTTCATGTCTCACTAGGGGAAAAACTCTGGTTGTTAAGAGTTTTATACATTTGGGGCCAGGTACAGTGGCTCATGTCTGTAATCCCAGCACTTTGGGAGGCTGAGGTGGGAGGATTGCTGAACCCAGGAGTTGGCGACCAGACTGAGCAACAATGCAAGGCCTCATCTCTACCAAAAAAGAAAGAAAAAAAATCAAAAAAATTAGCCAGGCGTGGGAGCACATGCCTGTAGTCCCAGCTCTTCAGGGAGCTGAGGTGGGAGGATAATCTGAGCCCAGGTGGTTGAAGCTACAGTGAGCCATGATCTTGCCACTGCACTCCAGCCAGGGTTTCAGAGTGAGACTCCAAATGTAAACAAACAAACATTGGAAGGCAGTCCTTTTAAGAAAAAAATTACATTATTATAAAATATTTGCTGTGAAAATAATTATTTAGAATAAGAAAAGAAATCATAATATACTACATTTTAAAAATAGACAATATTTCAAACATCACAACATGCAGAAAAATAGAATAATATTGGTGCTAACTTTTCTAAATTTTTTATTCCATACTTTTTTATTGCTTCTGCATATACCCATAATTTTTAATGTTATTTTCCTTATAGACAAATAGAAGAATAATTAAGTATTTTCTAGCACACTGATCAAAATTCACTTTCTATTATTGATGGTAAGATGCATAATACATACAATTTCACCCAGAGAAACATTTCCTATTTGCAGTACAAGAATAGGGTTGCTTTCTACAAATGCAGGAATTATGATTAATTATATTTTGCAGAATTTCCACTTAAAAGCAAAAAAAAACAGTAGAAGAAGATAAAGCATGGTGTGTTTATCATTGCATATGTTGCATTATTGAGAATACTCTTTATAGGAGAGAAGTTCTCGTTTGACTAAGCATCTATAAAAACCACATTTTACACATCTGATGTTTGGAAGAATTTTCCATAGACTAACTTCTGGCTCCATACATTTCAAACCTCATTTCTTTTCCACTATTCATATACTTCCAGGGCCACGTGCTGTAGAATACATTCACAGCAAAATGTAACCAGTGGCCTCCTAATTTTGTGTCAAGAAGATGAGTAAGCTGGGTGGTAGGCCAAGGGAAGCCATTCTTACAGCATAAGACCGGCAACAACTTAGTTTTCCACAAAAGGGACTGAAAACCGTATGTCCTACTAAAACCACATATCAAACTAAAAGCATCCTCACCTGGACTTCTTCCCTAACTAGATGCCAAAAATGCCCATTGTCCTTCCAGCAACATCTGACAAATCAGTAAGTATGACAGACAGGAAGTTGGAAGAAAAAAAAAAAGTTGTCTCAAGTAAATACCGGTAAAATATCTTATTTTTGCTAACTTTACAAAACTTTGCTTCTTCTCATGTTCCTTAGCAGAATTATTTTTTTCTCATCTGGTTGTTACTTTCTGTTGTTCCTTAAAGCTTGATTCTGGGACCTCCTCTCTCATACTCTTTTATTTCTAGGAAATCTTATCGACAACACTGAGTTACATTACCATCTACTTGCCTATGATTTCCAAGTTTGCACTGCTAAACCTACAACATGCCCTTGAGCCCAAGATCTATGCATAGCCCAATAGTCAACTCAGTATCTCACTTAGATGTCTCAAAAGCACTTCAAATACTTTACACTCAAGACAGAACTCACAATTGAATACCCTCAACTTATTTCTCTTCCAAGAGGAATATAGTGCCTTAGTGAGGCACTATATTCAACAACGGCTTTTGAACAACGGCTGAACTAAAAAACCTAGAGGCAAGTCTCACAACCAACATCAACGACTCCTATTGATTTTACTTGTTAGATTTCTCTCAACATTGTCTGCTTCCTTTAATCACCACCTCTCACTCCCTCATTTCAGCACAAACTACTCTTAGGACTCTTCCATGGCGTTCTACTTCTTAGAGGACCTAACATTAAAAGCTCTTTATAATCTGTTACCAACATAATGTGCTCTTTTCTAGACTCATCTTCCAGCACTTTTTCCCCTCCACATTCTTTGTATCCTAGCCGCAACAGATTACGCATTCTTATGTACAATTAATTTTTATACCTTTTATCTTGTTCATTATAATTCCCTCATTCTAGGATGCTCTTGCCCACTTTGTCCACCCATCAAATTACTTATTCTAAAGACCCAGCTCAATTATCATCTCCATAAAATCTCTCTGGACTCATCCTTTTCCTTACCATTTTCTCCATCCCACCAAAGAAATGGTACTTCACCATGCTTTTATAGCTCTTTGTATATACCATTAATGTAGCTCTTTTGTATTTCATTTTTATCATAATCTATAACCCTAGATAGATCGTAACTTGTTTAATGGAAAAGACGACGCTTACTCATCTTTGTGTCCTTCTGCCATTTGGCACACGGTAAGAACCTCAATACGTGTTTTCACAGCATATCTTCACAATTCTGCTACAAAGTAAACAAGATCCCATCTGTATTTGTTATAAGCAGAAAAAGATAATTTATTTGTCTATATAAAAAGTACAAGGATACACAGATTCTGATTTAATTGGTGCGGAGTGGGACTCAGGCATTAATGTTTTCTTTCTTTTTTTTTTTCTTTCTGTTTTTGCTGCATTTTGTTTGGTTTTTTAGCTCCCCAAGTGATTTTTAATGCTCAGCTTGAGTAGAAAGTCACTGGCCTAGATGATTAATAGGGGTACCAATGGAGAAGAGAGAAGAGAGAGTCCCAGAGTGAATGGTCCTAAAAAAAAAGAAAAAAGAAAAAAAAAGTACAGGGATGAGCTAGCTTTAGCCAGTAATAGAATAGAGATTGAATGAGGTCATTAAAATTCTGTCCCTATCCACTGCTTATCCCCCAGCTGCCCTTTATGTGGGCTTTATTCTCAAGCACCACAGTAGCTCTAGACCATTATAATTCAGAGTGAAATTTCAGCAGTGTTGAGAGAACTCTTTTCCCTGAGTGCTAGCACAAAAATACTAGACCTCACTCGCATTGGCCCAAATTGGGTCACATGGTCATCAATGAACCAATCCCTGTGACCAAAGAAAATCAATCCTCTGATGGGCCAGCGCAGAGCCATATGCCCTCCATTGAGCTTGGCATGGAAACAACAACGACTTAGTTGGGGGACAGGATATTTCTCCGGAGGAAAATCAAGTCCTCTCATGAAGATACTGAGTGTCCAAAAAAATAAGTGTAAACAAATATAAAGTTCTTTGGGAACATTATTATTAACTTTCATTTCAGGCAGAATTTTAAGTGTTACACGACTTATTTAAAATTTTATAAAATTTGGAATCTATTTCTAAGAATATTCCTGAATTTCTGAACATCCAGCACAATATCTGATACACAGTGGTGGCTCAAGCAATAAATTAAAAATATTATAAATAATGCAGTCTGTAAAATATTTAAAATAAATGTATAGAAAATGTCATATATAATCATTTAACCAGATCAAGAAATTCAGTATCTGCTTTACTCTAAAGTGTAATTTATTATTTAACAGGTGACCAGGTGGGACACAATTTGTGTTTGTTTAAAGAAACATCTGTAGATTTTTCTGTCTCCTTTCTCTTTTAATCTTTAAAAGAAAAATTCAGAATATAAGCCTTGGCCTTAAATTCTTGTCTTCACTTTCTAAAATCATCTGTAATATGATCCTGTGTGAATTCAAATTGTATTTTAGACTTACATTTATATATTATAGCATCCGTGGCCATGATCAAATCAAAGCCTTACACAAGCTGACACTACAGAAATGCTGACTACCAAGCAGAGTTTTGTCTAAGCTAAAATCAATAATGCTATTTGTATTGGTCATAAAGAGCAGAAATTTTCCTTACTAATATCTCTGGCAACCTACTATTGCAAGTGAGTTTCATGACTGCCTTAACACTTATTCACAACCATGAGAGTTAGACAAGGTCATCCACACAATGAATTTATAAGAACCAGTGTTAAATCCACTGATAGGGGGTGAACTCCTTGATGTCAGAGTCAATATGTTATTTTTCTATCCCTCAATAGAAGCCCAAACCTCACCATTGCACAATATACCCATGAAACCTGCATATGTACTCTCTGAATCTAAAATAAAAGATAAAACAGAGCACAATCCTCTGGCACAATGTTTCTTAAGAAATAATTCTTGAACGTATATACTCACACAAACATAAGTATATGTCTTGATGGTTTTGTATGTTTCTTTACATTCTATTTGCCATTAAACTTTCTTTTAGGCACAAGCACTTACCAAGGGAGAATGTGGTGCCAGTCTTTTCATACACATAGTGACCAGGAGACTTATCTGCCACATATGGGTTGGGGTAGATAAAAGACCAACTTTTAGATGATATAATCTTGCTTTGAGAAAGAATAGGGCAGCAGCAAAAATATATATCAGTTTATAAAGTTAATGAAGATAATAGAAACCAAAGCAAACAATTTCTATCACTGTAAGTAATAGTTGTGTGAAATTATATGTCAGACTCAGCACTAGTCTCATCTTGCCTACATTTCAGAGAAAGTCATTCTTAAATGTGTAAAGATAACTTCAGAAGTGTCTTTTCTGTTTTCTAGGGAAAAATGATTGATTTATTATCTTTTCTAAATATTTTTAAAAAGTTAAATAGGAACTCAAATATTCTTTCTTTTTTGGTTTCATCATACTTTAGGGAAAATTTGTAGCAAAATATTAGCTTCAGATTTTCTTGTTTAAGGAGCAAATTCTATGTCTAAAATAATCGATTTAAGAATTTACTAAGAAAAACATTTTGGTCACTGATATATAATTCAATATCTCCTCAATGTTTACAGTGTAATTCAGTGGCTACAACCCAAGTAAGCAAGTAAAAAATTAAGGTGCTCAATGCAAACAACTCTAGGCAATAAAGTATGGAGCTCACAAATTGGAGATAAAGCAAGTTTTAGCTTTTAAGATTTGAAAGGTTTGAAAGAAAAGATTGGCTCTCAGAAATGTTCCAAAGGGGAGTGGACAATTTCAAAGTATTTCATACTATTTATTGACTTTATTTTAGTCCCAAATGTGTTAGAGACAACATCTTATTTATTATTTATCGTTTTGCCTTTAAAGTTTTTTCCTTCACTCAGTCTACCAATCCTCACATATTTTTGGACCTATGTACTTAAAATTCCTACCCACTCTGAGGACATGAAGGACTGGAACATCTGGCAACTTTTTATTTCAAATGTGCAAGTCCTAATCAACTATCACCTGCACTACCACAAAAATCTCTTCACTGGTCTCCTCTCATCTCTACCACCATTACTCTCTAGGTCTAATCACAGAGTCAGCTGCTGAATCATCCTCAGCAGTTCCCTACTGCCTACAACATATATTTCACTCTCTTCTACTGGCCTGCATAAAACTAACCTTGACTAACACTTATTATGTGAAATATGAAGTGAAATTTTCCTTTCAGTTATTAATTTTTCTAAGACATTGCCATGACAGCTAATGGAATTTTTCAGGCATGATTTTGCATTTGATATGTTTTTGCTTTTTTGGTTATTCATTATCATTTTAAAAAATTTTGCCTTAATGTAAACCTGCCACTTGTGGTACCTAAGTCAAATAAGCAAATATTTCCTAATACCCAATATCCAGTGCCAATATCTAGCTCAGATTTTGTTTTATGGAAACTTGAAGAGGATGAAGATGTTCCTCCTAATTGTTGAGATTATAAAAGGAATAAAGCCTTTATCATCCTCCAGGGTAACAAACTATTGGTCACATTGTCAAAGATGAAACTGCTTTATTAAGTGACTGGTAAAAAAAGAATTGAGTCAAGTGTTTGAACAGAGGAATTCTAAAGAAACACATGTTCCATATTTCTTTGCTGACAATATATCAGATCATTGGTAAAATGGGACAATAAAATCACTATTTCTGTACCCTAATCTGTGCATTACTTTCTCTACTTTTGAGAAGGAAATACTAATATTAACTACTTTCTTAAAGCAAAGGAGTATCTCAAAGCCCTGAGTCTCATGATTTAAAGTACTCCAATGCCAAGTTCACCATCTATTATCACAGTGGATTTTTAAAAGAATGTAAGAGTGAGAAAACATAATCGCAAATCTCATCTAATGAATACTTACAAAGTTTATGACAATCTTTTAACACAATGTGAAGACTTCATTTCTGTGATTCTAAGAATAAACTGTAACATAGATTTGGTATCTCCAGTTCCTGTACAAGCTCTGATTCTGACTTCTGACTGAAACTAAAGAATTAACTTTGTTCAAAATAACAAAATAACCTAGAAGTCATCTTGAAGTTATGTTTTCTATTGTTACATTTCTCAAAATTAAGGCATTTGAGAACCTTGAAAGCCTAAGCTGTGTTCTTTTAGGTCAATGTGGAGTAATCACTAGGAATAAAAAGTCTGTAACAAAATGGAATCTTTTTTCTTCAGGAGACTTGCTGGAGTTTGAAGGAGAATCTGAGGTGTTAGAGAGGGGAGAATCAAGGCTAGCCAACTCATCTCCATAAGTGCTACTAGCCTGCCTTCTCTCACAGATGCCAAAGTCTCCTTCTTTCATTTTAATTGGCAGTCACCCCAGAACCCCCAGAGCAGAGCTTGCCAGCCCACCGGGTCTTAAGCTCATATCCCGTTTTTCTCTTTGCCTTTCAAGAGGCATGTACACTCTTCAGGATTTGCAGACCATATTTAGAGAGACCATTTTTTAGTTAGCTGAGAATCTCCATTTGCTGGGCAAAATGTTCAGAAACTCATTTGATGTCAGTAACATCAGAACTAAATGAGTATTTAGTAACTGCATGAACTTTGAAAAGGAAAACTATCATACTCTAAATAACTGTACAGTAAGACTGTATTTTAAAGCCTGCTGAGATGAACTTGAAGCTTTATCCATACAAGACCCTTGTTTCAGTTCCTAATACTCATGAGGAGACTTCTTACCTTTTTTTTTTTTTTTTTTGAGTTGGGGTCTCACTCTGTCGTCCTGGCTAGAATCCCCTGGCATGCTCACAATGATTATGGCTCATGGCAGTCTTGACTTCCTGGACTCAGGCAATCCTTCCACCTCAGTCTCCCAAGTAGCTGGACTACAGGCATGTATCACCATGCCTGGCTAATTTTTTGTAGAGGTGAGGTTTCGCTGTGTTGCCCAGGCTGGTCTTGAACTTCTGGGCTCAAGCAATTAGCCTGTCTCAGTCTCCCAAAGTGCTGGGATTGCAGGCATGAGCCACTGCACCTGGCCTACCTTCTCTTTCTTTAATATTTGTATACTTGATGTTTTCTTAGGTTTCTTTTACACTTAATCTCAATTAAATTGCTTTATGAGGTTGTGTGGGTGAATGTGGGGAATGAGAAAACAAAGTTAATTTTGAGGTTGAATACATTCAACTTAGAACTTTATAAAGCTTTCCTCTCTGCCCCAGTCTCACATCAAGCTCACAGCACAGAAGTAACAGTGTACAACATTGCTTTTCTTCCAGCCTGCTCCTGTGCAGGCCTCTAAAGACAGCAATGAGATCTGTAAATAGGTAACTGCTATTTGAGCAACAATCCTGCCTTTGTACAAGTTATTGACTTAACAAACCAGTGTACCAGGATAAATATGATTATAATAAACAAAATGCACTACCTGACAAGAAACACCAATGAATCACCACTTATGGGTTTGATAGAATAAGTGTTGGCTGTTCACTTTGTTAGTGTCTTTGCTGACAATATGTCTGTCTGTATGTGATTTGACAGTTGATATTTTAGATTTCTCATTGCTCAATTTCAAGCTTAATTTATGAGGTTTGAATTGATCAATGAATTACGTGCAATTCAAAGCTCTCTCACAATATCACTATATATGTGTGCCACTAGTCATAAAGTGACCAGTGTTTCTGATGATAATTTTTCTGACAAATTCAAGAAGATATATTAGAGGCTGATTTACTTTTTAAACAAGCTCCCTCAGCGCATGCAGTAGACAGAACATACTTGCT
This sequence comes from Carlito syrichta, assembly GCF_000164805.1. Taxonomy (NCBI): domain Eukaryota; kingdom Metazoa; phylum Chordata; class Mammalia; order Primates; family Tarsiidae; genus Carlito; species Carlito syrichta. The sequence continues at coordinate 416,194 of NW_007247361.1, forward strand.
CGCACAATTTTTAAAAAGTCCACGGCCAAGCAGGGCAAGTGGGTATTAGTAGCCACCCAATGTCTACCTTTCAAATGATCACAATCTTATTTAGTACCTGGGTGAGTAGTCAACGAACAAATCAGGATAGATTTTTAAAAAAAATCTTGGTATGAGTCTTAGTATCCATTCTGGGGAAGCCCAAATCAAAATCAGAGTTAAAAGTAGAATACTGAAAAACTATTAGACTCTGAGCCCAATCCTCTTCTGCCTGGAAATGAGACACAGGGAAGAGTAGAAAGGATAGAAAATTTTATCCTACAGGTATTCATAAACAAGCTACCACACACACCATGTAGGAAAGCCATGGGCTCGGGAAAGGGCAAAGAAGCCAGGGAGAGTCATTCACTAATGCAAGGCACAGGACCATTTTAGGAACCCTAGACAAAACACTAAGGCTGAATTCTCTAATTAGTGTTCCTTGAATCCCAAAGATGATCCATGAAACAACAGGGAGTCTCTTAAGGATCTACAAAGGATTGTGGAATGCCTGAAGCCTCAACTGATCTCTGAACCATCACTGGAAAAACCCCAGAACTTTCACTTCAAGGGAATCTTGTACTATGGCTTCTTAGTCGGGATTGCCTCACCTTGGGACTTATACTCAGTTACGAGCTCATTCACTAGTCCCACACATTTTCTCATCAATAACTCCTTTTGGTTTGTTTTTTTCTGTTACCTGTTTACAAGGTAGTGTTTTTGTTATTTTTTTCTTTGTGAATATTATGTTTTAAAAATTTCACCTATCTCAAATTTTCTTTTATTGCCAGTGTTTTATTTATTTATTTATTTATTTATTTTTAATTGACCAAAATCGTATGTACTTATCATGTATAACATATTATTTTGAAATATGTGTACATTGGAGAATGGCTAAATTGAGCTAATTAACATGTGCATTATATCACATTTTGTCATTTTCTTGTGGTGAGAACACTTAAAATCTACTCATCAATTTTCATGAATACAAGGCATTATTATTAACTATAGTAATTATGTTGTACAATAGGTCTCTTGAATTTATTTCTCCTAACTGAAATTTAGTATATTTTGACCAAAATCTCCCCAACTCTGCCCCCATCTATCTCTAAATTTGCTGGTACTAAATAATGATTTATTTTTCTTTTTTTTTTTCATTAGAGATATGTAAAAGTGCCAATCTGGACTTCTAATAAGAATATTGATAAAAATTCTACCAAAAACACAAAGAAATTTTGTATTTAATCTATACAGACTTGTCTTGGTTAATCATGTTGTCTTTATTAGTCTTTTTTAATTGTTTAAATTATTCATGGACCCCCACCCCTTACCAACATCCCAACTCTTAAACCATCACTACTGCCTTCTCAGACTGCCAGGGGTCAGAGAAATCACTAGACTAAATAGCTGCAAATTTGCTTAGGTCCAGAAAACCAGAGTAGTTCAGCTGTAGTGAATATCATCATGAGTAATAATTTTACTGTGTTGATCTACATATAAAATATTCAAGGTTGTACTTTTGCTTTTAGTGTGAAGATTGGTATCACTTCAAATTGACATCTTGGTGCAAAGTTTGCATTTCTTCTGAGGCATGACACAACAAATCATAGGCAGTACCCAAGAGACCTCACAAACCAATTGCTTCTGCACACCCTTTACACTTAAGGCAGGACTCCTGCCTCACACCAGAAGCCATGTCCTGAGATCCTTTAGGGGAACAGCAACAAAGGGCTGATATCTTGGGTGCAGGCTGCTCAGGGGCACGCCAAAGGAATGGGCTTGAGATTTGGAGTCAAAAGAACTAGGTTCAAGGCCTGGCTCTGACTATCACACCTACCAGAAATTTCGACACTGACAATTAACATCAGCCAAAAGGGAGTAATAAGGATGTCAGCCCCCATTCCTATCTCCAGAAAAGGTCAGAAAGACTAAAACACCTAAAAGACGGGCCACTCAATACAGCAACCGGATCAGCTCTCAACCTGCTGTTTGGTGTCTAGGGAAATAAAGTCACTTGTCTACATACTTTCTCTTTTATGTAATTTTCCTTTATTTTCTCCTGACATTCTTTTGTGAAAAATTCAGTGTCTTCTGTAGATATCTATGTATTTATCTTAACTTACTAGCATAGGGAACCATAGAAGAAGATAGGCAGAGTGTTATTTTGAGACAGTGTGAGGTATCAATACACAGAAAAAACAAAAGTGTCTGTTTTACTTGGAAGATTGAAGTTTGAGAAACAGTGAGTCTCGAATCATAATAAAGAGTGTTCTTTCACTGTTTTGTTTTTTTTTTGTCTTGTTCTCACAGAGCATACTGCTAATGTTTTCCATGCCAGGTCTCTTTTGAGCTTGGTTGCATTTTGGCATTTGTGTGACAATGTCAGAATCGCAGCCTTGTCATTTCACATTCTTCTAGTGACACCAGATCTATTTTTCATTCAGGTTCTAGAAAAAGCTGTCACTCTACTTTTGTTATTAGAAACCATGGACAAAAAGTCATCCCTATGTTCTTGATGCAGTTTAGCTCACTCCTTAATCACTTCTCAACTGCTCACAAATCTTCCCCAGTTGAAAAAAATGCTGAAAATGACAGGACCCTGAAGATTTCCCATCACAGATGCTCTACCACATATGGGTAGATATTTGAAAAGTGTCTTCGACTGACTGTTTATTTATTCCCAGAGCTTTAAAAATTAGGAATATTTTTGTTAATTTTTTTATATTTGCACATCCCTTTGAAACTCCTGAGAGCTGCAATTTGCTAAGAGTTTGGGCCGCTGGAAGACTGTTGGGGCTAATTATCATGCCCCTAAAATATTTGAAAGGCATCTCTACATGTTTCTATGGAGGAAAGTCGTGAACGTTTTCATAGTACTCTAATTAGACTGGCCATGCATCACAGTTTGTTTGGGAGATGCTTGCCCAACCATCTTTTTCACTCGCAGTTGGGTGATATGTTATATGGTCACTACCTCTTATATGCTTAGTTATAAATGTCAGCCCTGAGGGAGACTTGAAAGACACACAAATGATTAAACACAGAAATTAAATAATAAAGTGAAAACTTTATTGGCAAGAAGGTGTGACTCTTTTCTTGTAAAATCTACCCATGAAGGTGATGTAAAATTGCTTTCTCTCTTTTCTTTTCAAAAAGCTTCAGTGGGATGAGCAAGAACACTTTGCCTTATGCTCCAAGGTGAAGAGAAAATCCTCTATGCCCTAGACAGGAAGCAGATTCATCTGTCACCCAATACAAGGGACACTTCCGGATAAAAGCTATAAATTTTAATCTTCTGAAGAGAAGCCCAACCAGCCAAAAGACACTGGCATAACCACTAGATGCAATGGGAAAAATGTACATATCATATGAAGACAGGCATAAATTATGAATTGTGAGTATCCATAGTCTTTGGCCTGCAACTTCAGGGGCAAATAGGAAAGAAGGGGTTACTAGGAAAGGCTACAGATTTTAGAGTGGAAAAGGAAGGCGACTATTAGGATAAAAAGGAAAGGATGTAGTAGAGAAGGGGGAGACTGGAAGGGAGGAGTGAAGAAGCATCTGGAATTGAAGAAGCATCTGGGATTGAAGTTGTTGAATGTGTGAGAGAATTTGAGGACATGTTGCTTAGGATTATTTTGAAAGTAGTGACAGAAATCTGAGCTCAAAGATCTTTTGAAAAGAAAGAATTATCATCACATATAGAAATTCCACAGTAAGGAGACAGGGTTGGGTGATTCAGATTCCACAGACCCCTTGAGGACGTTCACCCCTCTACTCTGCCATCCATGTCAATCTAAAGTGAAGCCCATCAGCAGGTGGGTCTGCTTCTCTTATGGCCCAGCAGGAACAGCTCTGCCCTCCCATGTGTCTTCTTTCTAATCAGTGAGGACAATCCGCCTCAGAAACTTTCTACCAGACTCCCTCTCATGTCTCACTGTCCGGCTAAAATTGTGTTTTATACTCATGCTAAAACCACATTCCCTGACTACAAAAACAGGGTCACATGGGCTTGACCAACCATAATTCACACACCTGGGGCTCAGGATGAGGTTCTTCTACCTGAAACCCACAGTAGGAATGTACAGGTTAGATTCTTGTTAAAAAGGAGGAAGAGGAATAAGTATGTGAATTTGTGTGTGCTATAGGCTGAATTTTGCCGCCCCCCACCACCAATTTATATGGTGAAGTTCCTAACCCCCAGCACTTCAGAATGTAATCAGAGTTGGTCTTTAAAGTGGTAAACATAAAGTGAGGTCACATGAGTAGACTTAATTCAGTATGACTGATGCCCTAGAATAAGAGGCTAGGACACAGAGAGGTACAGAAGGAAGATGATATGAAGACAGGGAGAAAATGGTCAATGACACATCAACAAGACATTATATGCCTTCTGGCAGAAATATACTACACTGCAAGTTATAAAGCAATACTATAAAAAGAAGGGAGAAAGGAAGGCAGGAGGGAGGGAAGGAAGGAAGGGAGGACGGAAGGAAGGAAGGAAGGAAGGAAGGAAGGAAGGAAGGAAGGAAGGAAGGAAGGACCGTCTGAGCCCAGGAGATCAAGGCTGTAGTAAGCCGTGATTTTGCCACTGCACTCAAGTCTGCATGACAGAGTGAGACCCCAACACACACACACACACACACACACACACACACACACACACACACACACAGAATATGCTCTCTAATTTGATGTTTTCTTCAGAGACTGAATAAGTATCTAAATTAACTTTAATCACCTATTTGTTGTTGGTTTATGTTTCTTCAAAGACATCTGGGCCAAAAGGTAGCCCTGATGATATTGGAATTATATTTGAAAAAGGACATAAGATGATCAACAGAACTTAACAGGGTCCAGGGAATGCATGCTATTTTATTTATTTCTGAATAGTTTAACTAAGGAGGTAAGATCTCAGTAGTTGTTTGAATGAAGGATGCAAGTTCTATTTATAACAATTTGCCTTCCTATTAGTCTGCCATACTCCCAGCTAATACTATTATCAATTTCATTTAAAAAGCAAACATTCTGGTATGAGATTAAAAAATTAACTTTTTAAATAAGCACCATTAACAAATAACAATCATCAAGGAATCACCCTGAAGTGTGTCCTGCATGGTATTAATGACTGTCATAGGATAAGGGTTCTGTACAATAAGTTTAAGAATCACTAAATTAATCAAAATCTTAGGAAATACTTTTCAGACCTTGCACAGGTGAATACACACTATGAATTATTAAGAAGGACACTGTTTAGCATCTGTCTTTCAGATTCTAAAGGAAATAGTGCACATACTGGGAAATACTGACTTGTTCCCAAGTTTGTATATTTCTTAGTTAAATCAAAATCAAAGTTAGCTTGACATGATCATATTTCAGATCAGACCATCTGAACAAAATATTGAAGAAGAGAAATATGTAGTAAAAATTAGCACCAGTCTGGGAGGTTAGGACTCTCCATCTTCTTCTCTACTGCTCCCAGAAGAACTCCAGGTAATGAAAGCTTCTTTCTCACCTTTCCTGTTAGCACTTGTCCAAAACCTGCTCCAAGCTTCTAAGTGTTTTGAATAGATGATTTCCTTTAATCTTCTGATTTAAGTATCACTAACTCAGTTTTGACAGACTAAGAAACTGTGCCTCGAAGACATCAAGTAGCTTGCCCTAAACTGCCCACCTAATAACTGACAAAGCTGAGCTTCCGCCAGGCTCAATCCCATATTTTCTTCTAACTTTCCTTTTGAGAATCCCCCCACCAGTTAAACTCCTGTATCCTCAAATCTCTCCTCCCAGCCTCTGGCAATCACTCTTTTACTTTCTGTCTCTATGAATTTGACTACTTTAGATATCTCATAAAAGTGGGACCATACAGTATTGGTCTTTTTGTGACTGGTTTATTTCATTTAGTATAATGTCCTCAAAATCATTCAGATCATAGCACATGCCAGAATTTCCTTCCTTTTAAAGGCTGAAAAATATTCCATTTTAGGAATAAAACATCTTGTTTTTTTGTTTATCCATCAATGGATATTTAGATTACTTCTGTTTATCCATCAACGGATATTTAGATTACTTCCACCTCTTGGCTATTGTGAATAATTCTGCTATGAAAATGGGTGTATAGATATCTCTTTAAGATCCTGCTTTCAATTCTTTTAGATATATAACTCAAAGTGGAATTGCTGAATTATATGGTAGCTTTAGTTTTAACTTTTTGAGGAAACTCCAAACTGTTTTCCAGAGCTGTTGAACCTTTTTACAATCCTGTCAACATCGTACAAGTGTTCCAATATCTCTTTATCTTCAGCAACACTTGGTATTTTCTGGCTTGTGGTTGTTGTTGTTGTTGTTGTTGTTGCCACCTAGTAGATGTGAGCCTAGATCTCAATGTGGCTTTGACTTTCATTTCTCTAATAATGAATGATGTTGAGAATCTTTTCATATGCTTTTTGGCCATTTGTGCATCATCTTTAGATAAATGTCTATTAAGTTCTTTGCCCATTTTTAATCATGCTATTTTTGTTTGTTTGTTTGGTTTTGTGTTTTTTTTTTTGAGTTGGAGTCTCACTCTGTCGCCCAGACTGGAGTGCAGTGGCCGCTCCCGGCCACCGCAGCCTCGACCTGCTGGGCTCCGGCAATCCTTCGGCCTCAGCCTTCTGAGTAGCTGGAATTACAGGCACGCACTACCACGCCCGGCTGATTTTTTTGATTTATTGTAGAGATGAGGTCTCGCTGCCCAGGCGGGTCTCGAACCCGCGGGCTCAGGCAATCCACTCACCTCAGCCTCCCAAAGGC
>NW_007247361.1:423023-436326 GCF_000164805.1 Carlito syrichta
TGATTCAAATTATTTTAAAGATTAAAAATAAAACTTGATTACATATAGGATGAGTCCTAATCCTTTACATATCATATAGAGATATTTCTTATCTCCTGCCATTCTCACCACTCAACTTCCTCATAGTTTTTCACCATACTGAATTTCTTGCCATTACTAACAAGTTAGTCTTTTTCATGGCTTTTTGTTTATTCCATGCCCTCTATTTAGAATGCCACTCTTCCATTTTCCACCTAAGAGACTCCTACTTACCTTTCAAAGATTAATATCCCTGCCTGGAGCAGACTTCTGTAATTTTGGTTTGACAGCATCCATTCCTTCTTCATCCAATAGCAGCACCTTGATTTCCCTTTGGGAATTACCCTTCCCTCATTGCACATAGCCTTGATTGTACTGTCAATCAAAAGCCCTGCTTTTTCCTAGCTAAGGGACAGGTATATGGCCCACACTAGGCCAAACAGACTTCCTCTAGGGAATCTTTAGGGAAGTCACACAAGGACAGAAACCATTTGGAGTCGATTCATCCCACAATACTCCCCTTAGTGACCATCTTTTAGTTCTTGCTATCTAGATGCCTAGAACTAAACTGTTTTGGTCCTTCAACTTGCTTACTTCCTTTTTCTGTGAGAAACCCATATCCTTCCAGGAAATTCTTCTCTCTTTTTTTCCTCTTATGGCTTGTTAACTTATTAATTGAACAGATGATACGATAACTGACATTCCTTCTTGCAGCCTTCTCTGACTCAGAGATTTTTGCCGTCTTTCTGTGGTCCTATCTCCACTCTGTACATTGCGCTAGCATTATATTATAGTTATTAGTTTTCCATTTCCCCTCTCGTATGTGATTCCCTGGCAGGCAATTGCTGCTTTTCCTGTAATGCCTAGCACAGAACCTACAATGTTTTAGACACTCATAAATGTGAACTGAATTTAAACTGATTATTAAACTTTATAATTCAAATAGTCACTTGTCTTTTCCAAAAAGTGAGAAGACATTTGAATCTTGTCACCAAACTTTCTTAGTTATTTTAGTTTGGCTTAAAATAAAAATAATGTTTCTCAAAATGACTTAAATGAGATAAGCAGGCCATTCATGAATTCAGGCATATAGCCTCTTTTATAAGATGGAAATATCATACTAGGGCCTAGCTCTCATGAAGAGGTAATTTATAGCAGAAAAAGAAAAAAATATATTCAAGAACAAAGCTAAAGCACATCAGAAAGAAGAGCAGATTTATCACAGAACCCCTGTTGAGGTCCCTACAATTAAGCAATCCAACATAAAGGTTAAGGCATAAATATAACCTGCATGCATTTTCCACTTCAAATAGAAAATCACTTTGTTTATATATATATGTATAAGAAAACAATCAAGAAATCTCCTAGCTAGAAGGAAAGAAAAATAAATACTATAACGTTTTTAAGAAAGTTGATATAATATGAGTTGCATTATATCCTTCTGAATATTTGTTCTCACCAAGCTGAGAAAACTAAAACACAACCATGAGGAAAATAATCAGTTCAATTTTTTAAATTAATGTTGAGTGCAAGCTGCTACTTCAAAAATATTCTCATCAGATTAAATTATTTGGCAGTTCTATTTCCCATGTCCTATCCCCCAAAATGATACTAAAGCTCATTTATCATTCTCAGGAATTCATTCTCATCATCTTGAAGGAAAGCGTAATTTAATAAACCCTTGGTGAGTTCATTCCTGAGGTGAACATGAAGTGTGCATAAATCCCTCTGATTCCCATGGAAATTCCCAAAAGAGTAAGGAGATGAGGACTCAGATTGTCAGAAATCACCTTTAGGAAAGGACAGTACATAAATAAACTCAAGTTAATTTTCAGAGAACTGGCTGCAAAATCGAATAACGCTAGAAATGCTTGAAGTACCAAATAGAAAAAAAAATGTGAATATATAACGGACATCAATTTGTGAATGTGTCTTAGTGGAGAACTTTATAAATGGAAACTTCATCATGTGATTTCAATTCCTTTACTTGGTGAAAGGCATACTAGTGACTGTAAATTACTTCTAGTCTATAATGTTCCTTCCTGCTCTCTTTGAAATTTTGAATCCTACAGATTATTATGTATTTCAGTCTATAATGCTCTTTTCTGTTCTCTTTGAAATCCTGAATCCGGCAGATCGTTAAGTGTTTCAGTCTATAATGCTCTTTCTTGTTCTCTTTAAAATCCTGAATCCTACAGATTCTTATGTGTTTTTAGCCTTGCAAAATGTCAGAGACTGTGCATTTTATAACCACACTACCAGTCAAGTACTCCTAATGGGAGAAAAAGTTACTTACAATTAAATTCTTTAGTTACAGCACAATTACTCATTCCACTCATTCTTATAGTGTATCAAATATCCTCCACAAATGAGCCCAAAAGAGAGGTCCCTTTCAGATTTATTGTATTTGAAAAGTCACTCATAATATAAAAATCAGAAAACTTCTCTCAGATGAACTGGTAATTAGAACAGCAATGAGAAGTTGGAAGATTCAATGGTTCTTGGAGTCAGTTCCAGATTTGGACAATTTCTTTGTTCATCGGCCTCCATATGACATAATGAAGGAAGACAGCATAGCAGGTCACGTATATAATGACATTTCAATAGAAAAAGGGACATCACTGTCCAGAGGAAATAGAATAAAATGCCCCTTAGATAACAAAAGACACACAATTCCCCAAGAAGGCCAACTCTTGCACATTGCTCTGTACAAGTGATTCTTAACCTGGGCACACTTTAAAACCACCCAGGGAGAGTTAAAGCAAAACAAAACAAAACTCAGGAAACCTGGTCTCCACCCTCCCAGGGTTCTGAGAATCTGATTTAATTGCTCTGGGATGGGATGACTCTAATATGCAGCCAGGGTTGAGGAGCTCTGTCCTAGGGAATCAAAGTAATCAAAAAGATAAAATTGAGGCACAAAGCTCTCATTATAGAGACGTTTATCTTTTTTAATTACCCTAAAGCATGCAAGCCCTCAGGCTCTAAACAAGCAATTTTCTCCTAACTTAAACACATCAAGACCAGTAGAGCAGGATTCAGTTTGAGAACTAGAAACTGTTTCCAAAAATTCCTTGTCTCTGTGATCAGAATCTCTAGTCAATTTGATTGCGTTTATTAAAACAATGAAAAAGGCTTATTGGTGTTTTCTCCTAGATTTTTTTCCCAGGCAAGGGTAATAACTCTAACTACAAGAGTAATCCAATTCCATATTTTTAGGGGAGAACATGATGGTATTTATGCTTTTGCAGCCTGGAATGGCTAACTCCTTTCTTTCTTTCTTTGTTTCCTCCTCGGCCCCCCCCCCCACTTCATTCCCTTTCTTTCCTTCCTTTCCGAGAAGCTGAGTATGCATATGCACATATAATTTTAAGTGGAATTTCAGGGGGCTTACAAAACATTTATAACTCCCTAGAGTTCACAAACCCCAGGTTAAGAACTCCTGCTTTCTGGAGTCAGGTTTGAAAAATAAAGAAAAAGAGGAAGGGCAATAAACAAAGCTAGAGATTTAGCAGTTAGGACCTGGGAATTCTCAGAGTATTACCAGGACAGTGCTTCTCAATTAATGTGCATAAGAATCAGAGAAGATCGGGCTAAACTGAAGAGTCTTATTGTGTCCAAGATTATGGAAATTAAGCTGCTGGTCTGTAGATGAGGCTTTCAGTAGCAAGGTACTTAACAGTATGTTCAACTCTACTGGCTTTTCTTAGTACACAAGGACACAAGTGTACAAATATTTCCACCTTTTTAAAAAACCCAATATATACTATATGTTATTTCCCCCAACAAAAAAAAAGGATAAAGAAGATGGCAAACTTAATTCTTTATTTTCAATGGTCTCAGAACTTCAATAGTTAGAACTGTTAAATTCAATAGTGTTTCTTTTCATGGAACCAAACATTATCAATTCAATGGAAGTAATTTTTTTAAATCCTAAAAACAATGACATAAAACAAAATAAAAAACTTCCCTTGGGGTGATGTTGCTCAGGAAGAAATGAAATTCCATTATGTAGTACAATGTGATTTTTAAACCATTTTTGTCTGGAAAAGAATTATACTTCAAACCAGGCTGTGAACCTGAAACCAGCTTTTCTGAACCAGAAAATAAAACAGAGCTCACTGAGCTGTGTGATTCTCTGGGTTACTAGAGACAAGAGATGGAAACCCTACAACCTTCACACACAAAGGTGCCAGAGGGTCAGCTGCTCACAGCTATCTCAGGGGTTTTAGTTCCAATACTTCTCGCTTTTAAAGAGCATTCTTTCTTATGCTTATTATTTTTGTTTATAAAAATAATAAACAAAAGCAATATATGTTATTGTCTTAAAAATCTGGAAAATCTTAGAAGATACAAAAAAACCAAAATATCCATCATTCCAAAACTGTTTATTGAAAACCTCTATATTGCTGTTTTTCAAATGCTTTAATTTTTTTTTTTTTTTTTTTGAGACAGTGTCTTACTCTATTGCCCAGGCTAGAGTGCAGTGGCATGATCATAGCTCACTGCAGCCTCTAACTACTGGGCTCAAGTGATTCTTTCACCTGGGCCTCCCAAAGTACTAGAATTTACAGGGGTCAACCACTGTGCCTGGCCTCAAAACATTTAAAAATATAATTAGAACCCTACAAAACATAAAGTATTGCAGCATGCTTTCCTTCCTTCAGTAGGTACAAGAATGTGATAGGGTTTGGTAAATGGCCTTGATGGAGGGGTGGAGGTGGGCAGCACAAGGTTATCCCAAAATCAACACAAGCCCTTTGTGAAACTACCTTCATTTGATCACAACTTTAAATGTTTATACAAATTTATGTAACTGCTGAGTAAGTATATTTTATTTTGCATGTGGAAATAAGATCCAGACTATCAAATATATATCTACAAATGGAAATAAGATTAGGTTGAGAGGAGTAGGTTATTCCCTTGTAGCTTTAAAGAGGCAATCATGGAATATTGTTCTTGTACACACTGGAAATAATGAATCTTCCTCCTTTGGTTTCTGCGCCATGAAGGAAGTGGAAAGAATAGCTATCAAAAGATAAATGCTAAAACCTCTGGTGAATTTCATCAGAATCAAGCTGTAAGGAAAGGACATAATTCCTTAAACTGAGCAACTTTTCAGAGCTGAGTTGAATAGAAGAAAGTGCTATTTTCTTGCCTCTCCACATAATTCTAGAGTTAGAGACTGATATAACAGTAAGTGCAAACAGAAAGAATCTGAGAAAAAGAACTAAAGGTTTCTCTTCTTAAAATACTGAATTAATACATTGATGACTCAAACAAAATTTATTGAACCCCAATTACATTCTAGCCACTGTGCTAATTATTGGGAATGAGAGGTTCCCATGAAGATAAAGTCACTAGTTCTCCTATAGCTTACATTCCAGAGTTGGGGAGGTAGAGATAGACAATAAACAAATAAAACAATTAAATGGATGAGATAATTTTGCTGCTATAAGGAAAGAATGACTTGAGGGCCAAGGGACTAATTGAGAAAAGGCCTCCTGAGGAAGGGGGTATTGAGTGACAAGAAGAAGCTGATCTAAGGACCAGATCCAAGACAAGAGATAAAAGAGGGTAACAATACTAAGACTGGAATGGACTTGGCTGTATCAGAAACAGAAAAACCTCTATGGCTAAAGAGTACTGAACATGATGGAAAAAAGCAGATGAGTCTCAAAGGAAGACAAATCTAGATCATATAGGGCCTTGGAAACCAGGGCTGAAAATTTGGATACAGTTAAGAAAGCTGTGGCAGTTGTTTAGCATAAAGATGCCATGATCTGACTATTAAAAGATCTCTCTGGCTATCCTATGGAGAATAGATAATGGCAGAGCATTAGTGGAATCAGGAGTTATTCCAACAGTCTAGACAATAAAAAATGGTGGCTTGTATCATGACAGGATGGGAGCTGTAAAGATGGAGAGAAAGGAGAGACTGGGTTATATTCTGAGCCAACAAAGACTTGCTGATGGGTTGATTAATTTGACCAGATAGAACACTTCTACACTGTTGGTGGGAGTGTAAACTAGTGCAACCTCTGTGGAAAGCAGTGTGGCGATTCCTAAAAACTCGAAAAATCGACCTTCCATATGACCCCGCAATCCCCCTACTGGGAATATACCCTGAAGAACTCAAATCACTCTATAAAAAAGATACCTGCATACGTATGTTTATCGCGGCGTTGTTCACAATAGCAAGAACCTGGAAACAACCATGCTGCCCATCAAAAGAGGACTGGATTAAAAAAATGTACATATACATGATGGAATACTACGCAGCCATAAAAAAGAACAAAATCATGAATTTCGCAGCAACCTGGATGGAACTAGAATCTATAATACTGAGTGACTCTCACAGAAACAAAGATCCGAGTATCACATGTTCTCACTCATATAATGGACCTTGCACATCCAATGTAATACTATAAGAAAATGACTGACGGTACTGGGAAACTATGGGGGCGGAGGGGGATGGGATTGACAGTAGCAAATATCTATCTGGGGATGGGAAAACACCTCTTATCAACAGGGTGCCTGAATGAAATGTAATTGTACACCTAACCCTTAACTGTACCCCACAAAACCATAATAAAAAACATTGATTAATTAAAAAAAAAATACAGAAAGAAAAAAATTTTGACTAGATAGTAAAAGGTTTGGGAGTTGAAGAACTGGGGGATAATGGGATCTTTTATTAAAACAGGAAAGACAGGAGAAAGCAGGTTGCAAAGAGGCCATATTAAATTTGATATAACAATTGGGTATCCAAAACTCAAATCAAGTATAGAGTTGGATTTAGGTGGGGAAGAGTAAAGATGTAAGTTTATCAAGTCTTAGTGAAAACATTAGATATATATCTTATTTTTTAAAATTTTACTCCAGTTGTAATACCTCTGAAATGTTAAGTATTGGGAATACCAGTTAATGTTTATGATTAGAATAAATAATTATACTATTCTTTTAATAAAGCCACTGAGTAAAATTCACACTCTATTTTTTTCTAAGTAGCTAAACATTGACTTCTGCTTGCACAATGATATCCGTATATGTGATCCACAAGTTTTTCCTTCCTTATTTATATATCACAAAAGATTTAGATTTAACCCCATACCTCCTGGCAGGAGTAATGAGTAATCGCTGTCATTCTTGCTACTTAGGCAAGTTCCTATTGCTTGGTGGTCTCATTATCTTTTTTATCATTATTTTAGAGTTTCAAAGTGTCATCAGACGAGAGACATAAAAAAATAAATTAAAAGAGATTTACTCTAAGTGAAGTAGAGATTGGAACACAAAGTTTCCCTTTTTATCCACCTTAGAGGACAAAAGACAATTTGAAAAAAGTTCCACTTTGATACTATTGTGTTGCCAAAAAGCTAAAGTTTCCATTTTAGAACTCATCTGAAATGAAGAAATTTCACCTGAATAGCGAAATTAGTAATGGTTTTTCATTATTTATATTATTTCCAAAATTAATTTAATTCTAAAACATTAAGAGTCATTTCATGCGTATTTTTTTAAGGCCAAATTCGTATTTAAGCACACTTCAGAATAAACTTAGGAAAACTACTCCCAGTTTGTTGGAAATGCCCAGGCTGGCCCAAAGTAAAATTATAAGAGAGAATGGAGGCAAATTATGTAAAAAGGAACTTGGAACCTGCCATAGTCACGTCTAATTGTCTAATAGAGATATACTGCAAAACATGGAACCCTACTGCCCATCAAAAGTAAACTGGATAAAGAAAATATGGTATATATGCATGATGGACTATTATGCAGCCATAAGGAAAAACAAAATCATGAACTTTGCAGCAAATTGGGTGGAGTTGGAGACCATCATACTAGATGATTTATCACAGAAACAAAGAACTGAATACCACATATTCTCACTCATAAGTGGGACCTGAACATTAACCACATTAGTACAAGGGAGTGATTGGCAGTCGCTGGGCACTGCTGGGGGAGGGATTGAAGGAGGGGCGGGGCATGTAACAACAAAAAGTGTTCCTGGTCCTATACCAGGGGGCCAAATGGAAGCCCAAACCTCAACTGCATGTGGCCTACTTGTGAAGTTAATCCTTACTTATACCCCACATCTCTATAATAAAATGAAATTTAATATAAAACAATCTTTAAAAACTCTTTTTATATATACTGCATAGATATATAGAGAAAAATAGGTCATTCCTAAACAAAACTGTTGCCCACCCAAGATTTTACATCAGTCTAGTCCTGCCCTAGACATGACTCCTTTAATGGATCCATATCATAACGTTGCCTCCTGACTAGTTGGCCTTTCAAGTAACAGGTTGCTGGAGAAATATAATTAGTGGTAAAGGAGACATCAACCCCAGATAGTAAACCCTTCAGTAATGACAATATTGAGAATCTCATGCTAAGAGACATATATGTGATCCAGAAGGTTTTTCAGAGCATTCCTGATCATCTTTCTGGGATACTGCTCCCAAATGGAGTAAAATATTCCCTCTTATAGGCAGCAGAAAGAGCCCAGATTTCTCAGCCTAACATTCAATGCACTGTACGATCTTCCTTCCTCTAGCCAACGATCCCCCCTACACAGACCCTCCACTCTAAGCGTTTACTCTGTTCCATAATATAATGTTAATTCTTACTGCTAGATTGTTTTATCACTGTGAGAACCTCACTGAAGATGTGAAGTTCACTCTGACCTGACTTGACTCCATAGAACCTGCCCCGACCCCCAGCCTGCTGAAATCTTTTCTTCCTCTGATATGCAGATTGAATTCCTGGCAACATGCCTTGTTACAAACCATTGCCTGACATTTCAGCAGTCTTCCAAATCTCAGTATTCGCATAACCTTCACTATTTTTTCTTCATATCCACATACTACTACCTGTTATTTTTGGTCTTTAATATATTTATCTATTTGTTTATTTTTGAGTCGGAGTCTCACTCTGCCTTCCAGGCTGGAGTGGCATGATCATGATTCACTGTAGCCTTAACCTCCTAAGTTCAAGCAATTCTTCTACTCGGCCTTCCAAGTACTGGGCCTCCGAACATTCATCACCATGCCTGGCTTATTTTTTTTTTTTATTTTTTTAGAGACAAGGTCTTCCTATGTTGCCTAGGCTGGTCTCAAACTCCTGGGCTCAAGCAATCCTCCCACCTTGGCCTCCCAAAGTGTTGGGATTACAAGCGTGAGCCACTGCACCGGGCCTTTAGTATTTTCTTAAAACTAATTCCCATATTTTTACCTAAATGCATTTCATTTTATAAAAAATTTTAGATCATGACCATAATGGAAAGCCAACAACATTTTACACAAATTGAAGGTAACTGTAAAAGTATATACAATAAAAATATGACTATTAATATAAAAATGTTTGTCTATGTCTACTACCTAAAATATCTCACAATTTGGAAAATGCGACTTTATGTTGTTGTCTCATAGGCAATTTAAGTCTTGCTTCATGTAGCTTTTTAATGTGTCTATATCTATTCCCCTAATATATTGTAACTTCTTAAAGATGATCAAATATTATATTTTATATTCCACAGTCTTTTTAGTTTAGTCCCTCGCAGTTGGTAGGCATTAAATAAATATTTGTTCAGTGAATAAATGTCCATAAATATATCTTATCCCTAGTCACAGTTTGTAGTTATACAATCAGTACAATGAAAACACTCAATCAAACTTAACAGGGTCATTTAATTATATACTGAATTTATATATTATATATAATACTATCTTGATTATAAAATATATTGTAAATAAAGGAAAACTCTGTATTGCTGTTAATAATAACTTAGTGCTAACTACATGAGATTCTGGATTTTAAAATTTTAAAGTGATAGCTCTAGATTTGGGAGTGTAATAAACAGGAACAGATCCAATGTTTAATTGATGCGCCTGACTTTAGACTAACTTCCTAGATCAAAATTCAAGCATACATCAAAGATAAACTAGGATCAAATAAGTTATGTTGCAAAATATATTTACAAAAGAGGCCTTCAAACCAGCAAATTCTAACATTTTAAATGAAGCTTGACTCCTATTTTAGGGACATAGTTATTAGCTAAATTAAGGCATGTCTTATCATTAAAATGAACACAAATACATGCAAAGGAAGATAAAAATATACAGAAAAAAATCTCAGAAACTTTCAGATTTGAACTGGAGGTTTAGCTAATATTGTATCCAATAAGCATTTTTTTTTTTTAAGTTCTGAAGGATTACTTCCAAAAGTTCAAAGTTTTAATTTTCAAAAGAAAAAAAGTTGCCTACAAGAATTTTTAAGTATTCTTAAAAATTAAATGTAAAGTAAATGGGGAAACTATTTAGAATGTTGGGAATTATTCCAGATATTTATGCCTTGTATAGAAAAAATAAATAAAATTTAACAGCCAGTTAGTTTTCTGTATCTATGTCCTATAATTATCTCAAAGATAAAAAATAAGAAAGTAAAATCTGCCACTTCCAAATGGTTGAATATCCTTCACTAAGTTTATGAAGGTTCTTGCCCAATTTCTTCAGTCATTCCCTAAATACACCTATATTTCTGAATCATCAGAATGAGCTCTATATGGAGTCTAGGTGAGCCATCAACCTGAAACCTACAAGAGCACGTGCTAGTGTAACCTTGCATTTCATGTATCCTCAAATGTTCATTATATGCAGTGACCTACTCTTACATGGAGAATCATGAAATGTCAGAACAGGAACAGATTTTCAAATAGTCTACTATAATTCCTTTGAATATGAAAAATGACTCCAAAGAAAGAAATAAAGTTATTTTTCCAATTTAAAAAGATGAACTTAAGTCCAGTGAAGTGAACAGGCCCATCCTTGCCTGCACCCAGCCACAGTTCAGTTACACAAGTACCCCCCTCCCCTGGTCTACGCTACAAGGTGAGAGAGTGGGTCTGGAGAAATACTGAACTCAATCTTTTCCTGTTCTCTGCTTCTCTCTCAAAATCTGTTTCCAGAAATATGATATCTGAAAATACTTCTTATCCTATAGCATAAGTATAGGGCAATTTTCAAGAGCATATTTAACAAGCTATAAGTAACTTACAGATGGGGCAGGGTGGCTGACTGGGAACCGGAGTCATTCTGAAACCATACTTGAGAGGTTTCCAATGGTCTCCACCATCCAGCTGCACCCCTTTAGACTAGGTTAGGTGCCGGGGCAGTACTCTGCTTTATTCTACCATGAAATGTTCTCTGTTTAACTGTCATAGCAAATGAGTGCCTTCTCCAAGGGAGTTACGGTGTCCTATGTGTATTTTTAACTCCAGAGCCTAGCACAATGCCTGGTATACAGAAGATTCTCAATAAAATTTGTTTTGAATGAATAAATGAACAAATGAATGATTGCATTAACTCTCACTCCTAATACCTGCTTCATTGGGTTATTGTAAGTTTTGGGACTTTGTTTTTGTTTTTATTTTAGAGACAGTGTCTCGCTCTGTCACCCAGGCTGGAGTGCAATGGTGTGATCATAGCTCACTGTAGCCTCTAACACCTTGGCTCAACTGATCCTCCTGCCTGAGCTTCCTGAATAACTGGGACTACAGGCATGTGTCACCACATTAGGCTAATTTTTAACTTTTTTGTAGAGACAGGGTCTCACCATGTTGCTCAGACTTGTCTCAAACTCTTGGCCTCAAATGATCTTCTTGGCTCGGCTTCCCAACGTGCTGGGATTACAGGAGTGAGCCACCATACCCAGCCCTATTATAAGTTCAAAGCCCCTATTACAGATGGAGAGTAGTAAGTATTCAATAAACCTTGGCCTCTAAAACCAGGCCCTAACCTAACCTCCCCCTGGGCCATATCTCCCTCCCCCCACAAGCACCTCTTGTGTATGCCTGTCAAACTAAATCAGCCACTTTCCCTAGCTTACTAGATATATTAAGTTGCTGGGCATTGTGCTAAGCAGTTTACCTGCATTATATAGCAAATTCTCACAATAATCGTGAAAGGTAGGGACTGTTATTATTACCATACAATAAGTACATTCCATGAGTACTAATGTTGTCTGTTTTACTCACCGTTACCTCCCAGATATCTAGAACAAGAGTTGGCACATTCAATATTTGTCGAATAACTGAATGAATTAATGAATGCATACCTATTTTATAGATGCAGAAATTCAATCTGAAAGAGACCGAGTCATTTACTCTAGGTCACACAGATCATAAATGTTAATTCAAGCCACAATCTGATCAATTTCAATGTCCATGGTTTTAGACACTCTCCCGTACCCTCTCAAATAGGAGAGTGGTGATTTTCAGACAAGGTGCTAATTTTGACTCAACTCCTAGATGTGGTACCACGGACTTAAAAAAAAAAAAAAAAAAAAAGACAGAGATACTACATTTATTCCAGTCCTAAACTGTGAGATATTATTTTGTCTCCTAATAAATCAAAGCTTATCAATGTAAATATTTGCTTTTATGTCCATACTAATGAATTTTCCTTGTGGTTTTCAAAGCAATAAAATAATTTGCTCAGGTAACCCAGAAGATAAATATTTCTCCTTTTTGGTAGATTTTATTTAATTAACTTCTATTGAATCTGTATCACAGGAATTATCCTAAGGAAGAAATTGTTTCTTCTATAGCAAACTAAAAAAAAGGTTTAGAATACTGATGCTCTCCTAATTAATGCTGACTGATCGAGAGGGTTAAAAAAAAGAACTACTATATACAAAACTAAATAGACTGAACCTTAGGGACGTAACTGTTTTTAAAAACAAATAATTCAGGTGAAAATACTGTATTCATACACAGTCAAGTAAATTCCTACAGGATGAACCTATTTTTTAATTATTAAAGCTTAATTGTTTGCATGATAGCTGTAATTTCATTGTTGATTTTGATATAGACTTAAATACCCAGTGTTTCATGTGAGCTATATTGGGAAGTTTTGCTACCAGAAAGCAAGGAACAGATATGTCTCCTGTAGTATATGATATTAAAACTTTAGGGTTCCATATGTGCAAAATTTCATGTAGAGAAAAGTTATAGGTAAGCTCATTCCTAAAAACATTCATTATTATCAACATTCAGATCTTAGTGACTAAAAGAGGGATTTACAGCTAATTATGTTAGCACCAATCCTATAAATAGCGTTCTCTTCCCAGTGAGTAACAATGAATGCCAACGGACAATAAAAAATGCTGATTTTGCCGGGCTGGTGGCTCAGCCTGTAATCCCGCGCCTTTGGGAGGCTGAGGTGAGTGGATTGCCTGAGCCCGCGGGTTCGAGACCCGCCTGGGCAGCAAGACCTCATCTCTA
>NW_007247361.1:436428-470842 GCF_000164805.1 Carlito syrichta
GGTGGCCGGGAGCGGCCACTGCACTCCAGTCTGGGTGACAGAGTGAGACTCCAACTCAAAAAAAAAAAAAAAAAAATGCTGATTTTATTTCTTTAACTAATATTTTACTACTTTGTGTCTCCTGGGAAACAAATTGTATTGACAATACATATAAACATGCAGACTAGCTATAATAAAGTTTTTATTTCAAAGCAATTATATTCTGAGTACCTAATATGCATCTAGAATTCTACTAATGACTGGAAATACAAAGTTGAAAAAGACTTGACCTCTGCTTTTATATTTATGCTCAGGAGAGAAATTAATAATTATATTTTAGTCCAAGAAACATGTATTGAGTGGTATTACAGGGGATATTTTATGAATGTTAGTAACTTTAACTGAATTGTGGGCCAAAGGAACTGAATGAGCAAAGATAAGGAGTTGAGAATATGCATTTTGGGTCCTGTAAATAGCAAGAATTCTGATGTGACATGCATGCGAAGTATATGGGCAATGTGTGTAGAGATTCAAAAAATAATTGAAACACAATCCTTCAAAATCATTCAAATGCCATGTTAAAGAGTTTTGGGTTTTTTGCTGGAAGCAGTAGAGAACTGTGAAAGATTTGAACTGAGTGACATGGTCACATTAGGGTTGTAAAAATATAACTCTAGCAACAGTAGTTCAGAAAGTGAGAACAAGAATCAAGAATGTGGAAATATAAATAATCACTTAAAGGTTATAGTCATTTCTAAACCAAATTGGTATAATTTGACAACAAATTAATTAAACATGGACATGAGATTAGAGAGGGAAGCAAAATTAATGATGATGCCAAGGCCTCCAGCCAAGTCTATAAAGAATGGTGATGCCATTGACCAACACAGAAAACTCAAGTTAATGAAAGTCAGAGCATGAGTGGAGGGAGGGAGTGAGTTTGGTTCAGGGTATACAGTATTTGAAAAGCCAGCAGAAGATCCAAATAGAAATGACCTGTGGAGCCTTAGAGCTTCAGAAATGAAATTAGTCTAGTGAGTTGATTTAGCACAAGAGTTAGAGTTGGAATCATATGCACTAATGAGACTTCTAAGGAATAGAGTGTAGAACAGAAGAGAAAGCAGAAGACAGCAGCTTTGGGGATAGCATCAATTCAAGACCAGGTAAAGGAAGTGAATCAGAGAAGGTACAACAGAAAAACATGGAGGCAGGTGATGAACCAGTCTTACAGCATGGAGTCATGGCAGTCGGGGAGGAGTTTTAGGAAAGGAGCTGTCAGCACTGCCAAGTACTGTATTTATTTGTTTGTTTGTTTGTTTAATTAATTTATTTTTTGAATTGGAGTCTCACTCTGTCTCCCAGACTGAAGTGCAGTGGCACGCTCCCGGCCACTGCAGCCTCGAACTGCTGGGCTCCAGCGATTCATCTGCCTCAGCCTTCTAAGTAGCCAGAACTACACGCCCAGCTAATTTTTTGATTTATTGTAGAGACAAGACTCTACAAGTTGCCCAGGTGGGGTCTCAAATCTGCGGGCTCAGGCAATCCACTTGCCTCGGCCTCCCACAGTGCTGGGATTACAGGCTGAGCCTGACCTGTCAAGTACTTTAGAGGGATTGAAAGGATGACTAAGATTACACAATACTTGGGGATCATTATTTATTGAAGCAAATGTCTGTACTGTTGCTTGGTATGAAGAATTATCTGAGAATATTCATTCACACTTGAGGAATAAAGATGCCAGAGGGATAAAAGTCTTTGGATTTTATAAAATTGAGAAACTAAATAGCAAGAAAACCCTACCTCATAGTAGGTGTTCCATGCAAACATTGCTGTATACACAAGCCACCCACTAGCAAAGCCTTAGGCAACTCACAAGACAGCAGCCATACATTCTGGATATTGAGCTGGCTAGTTTATAACACTGCAAAAATAGTGAGCAACCATCTACGGTATATATTTTTCTTTTTTCTTTTCATATTGGTTTTCCTTATACACATATTATTTAAAATTAGAAAGATGAAGTCAGCAGTTTTACATATGTAGTGATTAGAACTCATAAGAGTTCAGTGACTTGCCCAGGTCCCTACTGCTAGCTAATGGTTGTCCTAGACAGGCTAGAAAGGCTCAAAAATCACTAGCAATTATCCTGCGCACTGATCCTTTTCATTTTAGGTAGCTTTTCAAAGAGCCATGGTCTTTATCCTGCTATCCTTGCTGACTAAACTAATACTAAACTATAAAATTATCAGTTGAATGTGACTAGGATAAAGGTTGGTAGGCACTTGAGGAAGGAAGAAAAGCTTTGGATCCACTACTCTGGTAAGAAGGAAGGTGCACTTATTTTAATAGTTATGATGAGAGATGGGAAAAGCCTCAATTAAGATAATGATGAGATAGGGCTAGAGAAAAGAAGACAGTTTGGGGATAAAGTTTTGAGGCAGAGCAGGGAAGATCTGCCAGCCTATCAGATAGATGGATGTGGTAGTGATTCAGAGCACTCCAGGATAGCTCTAGGTTGTGTTTTTTAAACTGTGGTCATTAGTTGGAATATGAAATGAATTAAGTTTGGAGCAGTGTATATTTGTAAATGAAACAACATGCCAACTTCTGCCACAAGCCCCTGCAACTAATGGTCTTTATTTCAAAATGGCTTACACAAATTTCTCCTTTATATCTCTAAAAAAATCAGAGTGCATTGCACTTAGTAAGGGTAAATATTATTTTATGTACAGTTATACATGTAAATGTGTGCTGGTTTTCTGCTGACCAATCAATAAAGTGTGTAACTACAGGACAGATTCGTATTTTGGTCAGTTATTTCAACCTAGTTTAGTTTAGTCAATTAAGGTAGCAGGATGGAGCCCATGACTTTGTGAAAAGCTGCCTAAAACTGAAAGAATCAGTAGAGGCAGCAGAATAATTCCTAGTGGTTTTTAAGACTTCTTAGCCTGACTAGGACACCCACTAACTAGCTGGGCAAGTCACAAAACCCTTAAGAGGTTTTTCTCCATATATGTATATGGAAGCTATCAGTATCAAAATAGAGTCACTAATGTCAAAGACTTCCTTCATGGGAAGCCATGAAGAAGAATTCCTCACACATGTATGCCTGTAACAGGACTTATCACAAGAACTTACTGCATGTATGCATATGACAGGAACTATGCCAGGACCTCCTCAAATATGCAGCATTCCAGATAACCTACTTGCACAGGGACATATGCCCGACAATGGCTACCTTTGCCAACGAGCTCATGCCAACACCTGCAACAAGTCCCTGTAACCGATGGTCTTTGAAAATGGCTTACACAAATTTCTCCTTTTTATTTTTAAAAACTTCCCCTTATCTCAACCTCTTTGGATGTGTCTATGGTTCACACATCTCAGATTGTATATCTCTGATTGCAATCTCTTGCTTTTCTCCCCTCCTCCCCAAAAAACACTTAAAAAAAAAAGCCTGTTTCTCTCTGTTGTTACTTGAAGTTGACATGTAAAACTACTGACTTCTCCTTCCTACTTTATAAACAATATATTAGTGGGGAGAAACTCAATTTGAACGGAAAAAGAAATGTCCTGCAGATCATTGTTAATTATTTTTCCAAAGGGAGGTCCAAACTTTATCTGCACGATTACCACTTGTATACTGAATCCTGAATAGTACCCCATATCTTTAAAATAAAATTTAAAAAAATTAAGTGTCCACTGGGAAAAAAAAATCTATTTTTGTATTGTTATAAAATAGCCAGCTCAATATTCAGAATGCATAACTACTGTCTTGTGACTTACCTAAGGCCTTGCTAGCAGATGGTTTGTGTATACAGCAATGTTTGCATGGAACACCTACTAAGAGATGGGGTTTTCTTGCTATTCAGTTTCTCAATCTTGTAAAATCCAATGACTTTCATCCCTCTGACAGCTTTATTACTCACATGTGAATGTATATTCCCAGATGACCTTTCTTACCAAACAACAGTACAAACATTTACTTCAATAAATATTGATCCCCAGGTATCACATACTCTTAGTCATCCTTTCAATCTCTCTGAAGCATGTGGCAATGCTGACCAGGCTTCCTTCCTAAAGCTCTCCCCTACTGCCACAATGATGAGTCACATTCCAAAAAGTGTGAAACCTACTGTTTTAAGATGAACCACTGAATGGAAGATGACATCCTAAATCAAGATGAAGAATACCAAAAAAGGATAAATTTTAGGTCTTAACAAACAAGTATAGTCTGAGATTCCTAATTCCTTCTATCTCTAATGAGCTAATAGAAAACTAATTTGATAACTTTAGTTTTTATATTCTATGACTAACACCCAATCAACCATCTGTTTTGTGTAACTATTGTTCTAACTGGAAATCCTTTTGTAATACATCAACCTTTGTCATTGCTATAAATTAAGCTTATTTCCTGGCTTTTTGATCAGTGAATGGAATCAGAATATAACATAGCAATAATTATATTTTTTAGATTGGAAAAGTAAATTAGAGAAAGAGAGAGGAGAAGCAGTAATTATTAATAACAAGAAGGCCCTCATACGATATTTGGAAAAACAGTCTTGTCTTAGCATGATGAGGCTGTTCTCATTAATACAATTTTGGGTTTTAAGTCTTATCCCAGTTTTCAGTATCTCTGATATCGATACAGTGCAATGCAAATATGTTTAGTTGCGTTTTTTTTTTTTTTTTTTTTTTTTACAAAAACATCGGTTGGATTTTTAAAAGGAAATTCATTTGAGGCAGAAAATTGACTCCATGTAGATTTTTCACTCTGTTGCACATATTAAACTGCATTGATTTGAGTGATATAAAAGGCAGAAAGAAATGGAGAGGTATGGGGAAAGAGGCCAATAAGGTTATAAATTTCAAATGGAAAAGAGTCAAGAAAATATTACCAGACTTTTGTTAGAGAAATGAAGTCTTTCTCATTTCATTGAACATAAAAGGTGGGGTTGCCAGTGAATGCCAAGTGTAATTCTCCTCCAAATGGAGACGAGTGGCTCTAGGTGAGATATGAGGGTGGCATGAAAGTGACTGACCCTGAGCAATTCAGTGGGGAGAATCAGACTCACACAGAGACACACACAGCAGAATCTAGAGTTAAACCAACTGCAGTCAAAATCTTAGCTCCTTCACTTACAAGCTATACGAACTTGGAAAAATCACTTAACCTCAGTAAGTTAGTATCCTCATCTTCCTTGGGAAGATAATAATAGACTTCCCAAGGTTGATGTTAGATGTAAATAAGACATTGTTTGTAAAGTGCTCATCATAGAGCATAGCAGTAAGTACTAACTCAATATTTATTGTATTAGTTTCCTAGGGCTGCTATAACAAAGTATTGGGTGACTTAAAACAACTGAAAGGTGTTGTCTGACAGTTCTGGTAGCTATAAGTCTGAAATCAAGGTGTCAGAAGGGCCACACTTCCTCTGAAACCTGTAGGGAAAGGATCCTTCCTCACCTTTTCCAGATTCTGGTTCCTTCAGGCCTTTCTTGGCCGATGGCGACATAACTTCAACCGACACATGGCATTCTCCCTGTATCTCTTCACTTAGTTTTCTTTACGTACATATTGGTCTCTTGTGTCCAAATTTACCCTTTTTAAAAGGACAGCGGTCATATTGGATTAGGGTGTACCTTAATTACCTTATTTGGATTTTATCTCTGTAAGGATCCTATTTCCAAGTAAGTCACATTCTGAGATACTAGGGATTAGGACTGCAATGTATCTTTTTCAAGAGATATGAGAGAAACACAACTGTGGAAGCCATTTTATATGACAAGAGCCACCTTGTGCTAATCTCCAACTGGCCAATGAGTGGCCTACAATCAGTCAAACGTGAACCAATCAGAACTGCTATGTTTTGATTCTTCATTTGCAAGGTGGGAACCCTAATGCACAATGGGAATCCTAATCCTAACCAAAATGACACCAACCGGTACAATAAAAACCTCAAATCACCAGTTCAAAACAGACAGCTCTTCCATCGCTGCCCTGACAGCTGCTCCTTCGCAGTGTACTCTGTAAACCTGTCCTTCCCTGCTCTAGTCTGACTTGGGTAAATTCTTTCACTGTCCATGTCTCAGGACAACTGGTTGCTACCCGCAACAACTCAACCCTTTACAACTATTTATTAAATTATTTTTCTAGAAATATTTTGCAAAAGATGTTAGAATGTAAAGTACTTTAAAATTGTAAAATAGCCCTCTCTGGCGATTCATTTTCTGCCTCCTTTTCTTTTTATAGGAAGGAATTCTCAGTCATTTTGACGTAATGATTTATGCTTAAACTTAGTTTCCTTCTTGTTCTTAGCTGAATCTGAAATGGCTGGATATTGACTTCTCTGCCATCCTGGTTTGAGACAAGGAAAACTGCCACAAGTCTTTGCATCTAGGCCTGCAAAAGTCTACACCACAGAGAAAGAGTATGTATCCTTACTGGGAACTATTTGCTAATCATATAACAACCTCAATTGTACTCATCACAAATGAAAGAGAATGGCTCTTCAATGGAACTTAAATGTGTATAAATTACGTACTTAGTAATCATAATGAATTCTTTTCAGCCAATTTCTTTTTTTGCTCCTTAAATGTCTTGAATGAGTAATATGGGCTTTCGTTCTTTTTATTGGCCAGTTTAGTTTTCTCTGCCATAACTCTGGTTCTAATCCCACCTTAATCATGCAAAATAATTCCCAAACATACACATTAATTTTTACTTCATATTTTATACAAAATAACATTTTTCCCCCAAAGCTGGAACATGTTCTGATGGTTTGATGTGCTAACACTGCAATCATGGGTACACCTAAAAAAGACTTCAAATCAGTTAACAAACAAAAGAAAAATAGTACTCTCTGAGGACAGAATGCAGGCCTGTTGGGCATACAGCACCTTCTTTTTTTTTCAAGACTGTATTTATCCATATTTATTCAAACGCATTAAAGATCTCCTGTGACAAAGCCATGTGGCAGAGAAGAAAGGTTCATATGTCAGAGTGAAGAAAGGAGAAGAATCAGAGAGGAGAAGTGGGTTAGGTGTTTTACAATTTAACAAGATAAAATTTTTAGGCACCCAATTTCTTGCCTTCTAAAAAGTGCTAGTAATATATAACTCCTCGAAAGACAAAAAAAATTTACATGTAGACCTACCTCTCTTTACACTTTAGAAGTTATCATGAAAAATGTAATTATAAATCAAGACTTCATAAAGCAAACTGTATTTTCCCTTTGGCAATATTAATTCAGAGATGACTTGTTTCGATTTCTAACTTGTCTTTAATGGCAGTCATCTCTCACTTTAACTATAGTTTGTCTTTACCTCGGTTTTCTCAAGTAGCTAGTGACCTGAATATAAATAACTACATGCGCTACGGATGCACTTCTTAAATAAACTGTTAATTTCAGATTTGACCCCATTGAGGGCCTACAGTCCCTTTTAAATGGGTAGTAGTAATGGATCAAGGCCACACGGTGTCACTATAAGCAATTGGCTATTGGTGCTTCTTTTAATCAGCATCTACACTACAAGGCGAGCCAGTCCAAGTGGCTTGAAAAGAAAACTGGAAAAGTCTTAGACTACAATGCAGAATGAAGATGAGGAGAGTTTACATAAATGAAAAGAAAACAGCTATAGTAATTATATCAAAAATACAATCCAGGCCACCTACTAAATGTAAGAAGCAAATTTAAAGACTCCTATTAGTTACTGTGATGAATTAATTACTTGAAAATGAAACATGAAAACCTGAGGTTTTTGTTATTTGATGGACTAAGGTAAACTTCTGCATAAGTTCTGGGTTCCTCGATCTTTTTTATTTTGAAATACATGACACTAGTGAATCTACAGTTGAACTGCAAGACCAGAAAACTAAGAATTATCAGTTGACTAGGTATATCCATAACATGCACAAGTTTCATCATCAAGTCTGTATAATCTGATTGTTTCAGTCAGTTAAGCAAGGCAACTGACATTGACAGCTTAGAAAGGTGACCTTCCAGATGAAGAACTCTGAAGCTAACGAGGGGCTCATATCAGAAGCGCATGACAAAACCAACTCCCAAAGTAGCACCAATTAATAAAGCAAATTAGCAATATGTCTTCTCCCTAATGCACTGGTACTCATATTTTTTTACTATAAAATTTCTTCTACTTAGCAGCTATCAATCAATAGCAAAATGACCATCCCTTCCTGCGCAATTGCTGCAGGCCAAGGGAAAAGAAGTCGTTTAGATAAAAAATGGAAATGTGCCAATTACTGAAAAAAACCACTATAATTTGAGAGTGCCTTAATACTGTCCTGATTTTACACTGATGCTGAATGGAAGAGCTAAAAGTGATGTGCAGCAAAATGCACAAAATTACTTGTTCTTCTAAATCAATTGTAAAAAATGTGAAAAATGAAGTTAGATAGCTCATATATTAAAATTTAGAATTAATAATTTTTTCATGAAATCAATACCATATTGATTTCATTGACGATAGGTGTGAATGACATACATATACTTTTAATTGAGCCAAAGAAACTTTAGAAAGAAAGAAAACAGGTTATACCAGTGCTTCCTTTGAGCATTTTCAAATTATGGAGTTATAATCTTTATGTTTTTATCCTTGATTCTTGATTAATAGGCACCTAATTATATGTTTCCATCCCCAATTAAATCAAAATCGCCTTGGGATATATAATATATCTTCTAATTTTTAAGTCCTCCACATTCACAATAGTAATATTAATAAAATAAAGGCAACATTTGTTAAGATATTAGATGCCAGGTATTGTGATAAATACAGTAGAGACTTTTTCACATAAATCTCACCAAAAATATTCCCATGAGATTAGTAGTAATGGTCTCTGTTAGTAAAAAGGAAGCAAATATATAAATTAGTTTGCCAAGATTACACAACTACTGAGTAGCACAACCAAATTTTGAACCCAAGACTACCTTCCATTAAGGACCCTGACTCACCTTGTAGAGCAGAGGTTGAATCAAGATGGTTAATAGCCATGGTACCTGAGGCCTACCTGATTCCAAAGCTGACTGACTTTATGGTCTTGAGCTAATTACTTAAACATCCTGTGACCCAATATAGTTGTTATTATACCATCTAGTAGCTCATAAACTAGAAATTCAAAAACTCTTACTAAGAACCTTCCAATTTCTCTCAGGTACTCCAACCTGCATAAATAAATCCTTTTGTGAAACAAACTCCAGCTGCTGTAATAGAATAATAAGTCAACTGGCATTGATACAACTGAAATAAAGTGCATATCTGATTTTCAGTAATGGTCTTCAGTTACTTCTGATAGGTTGCACTGTGCTATGACTATTAGCACTTGGGGT
Organism: Carlito syrichta; assembly: GCF_000164805.1. Taxonomy (NCBI): domain Eukaryota; kingdom Metazoa; phylum Chordata; class Mammalia; order Primates; family Tarsiidae; genus Carlito; species Carlito syrichta. The sequence goes on from NW_007247361.1 coordinate 445,754, forward strand.
GATTATAGTTAATATAGTGCTTTTATTCTTCAACAAATCTATTTAAAATGTCTAAATGCTAAATGGAGTTGGTAATTGAAATTAACAGTGTAGAGGGATGGTAAGTCTTTCCTGAAAAATGATCATTTGGAGTACTAACGTTTAACATTACTAAAACTTTTGGAAGGATTGCCACAATTTATCTTCATCTTCATTTCATTTAATCTGTGTATTGCTGTGATTAGAGCTAAACTTACACAAGGCATGGAACAGAAGCATAATAGAGGTTCCTATCATTTTCTGGTGATTCATTTCAACAACAACAAAAATATCAGTAAGAGATGATATTCTCTTCTCACTCTCAAAGTCTCAAAGACATTCAGCTTCCATATTTAAATAAATTCATTAATCAGTGGCATGGAGGCAATGCAATATAATAGAAAGAACTCTGAACTAAATGTTAAGAAACACGGTTTTAATCCAAACGTTGTACTGTCTTTCATTGAACAAGTCACTTCTTCTATCTGCCTCATTCTCCTAGTCTGTAAAATGAAAGAATTTCTGTTGTTGAACTTTAAATTTTAAAAAATGGATGCAGCACTAAGATAAGAAGTGGGATCCCAAGAGTTTCATAAATTGCTACAAGAGCCAATGCCCAAGCACCTGTATTTGCTTCTTTTTAAAAATTATTTATTTATTTTTATTTTAAAGATGTAGGGTATAATTCTGGGTTAGGTACATAAGTGGTTATCTTATAGGTGAAGTTTAGCTTACACATTATGTTGGAATTACCCTAAAAAAAAAACCACGAGCCAAAGTGATCTTTGACAAAAACTCTTTTACCTAGAACAAGTTTTCTCAAATAGGAAGTTACCAAACTGTTTCAAGTAGTAAGGAAAATATAGCAAGGAAAAAAGAGGCCTTCACTTTCAGAGACCTTCTTGTCCAAAACCAGAGTAAGATTAACCCCACTCTGTTGCATGCAACCACAGAACCTGAACATAATAAATAATGATAGCACTCAATTATCATGCCCCTGGTAGGGACACACAGGTAAAACACATCTGTTATAATCTTCCAAGTGGACTTTCAGAGAAGTGGGGACTCCAGCTCCTTCCATCAGGCTAATCTACCCTGAGTCCCTTCCCCCTTCTGAGCTTTGTCCTTCTCTCCTGCCACAGCGTCAGCTTTGAGGAGTCATTAAACTGAACAGAGTCAATCAAGGACAAATAGAAGTATCTCTAGCAGTGCAGCCAGAGCCTTTAATAGCCCCTGTGGGCTTGCTCTGCCCACTATGGGCCATGTTTCACAAATGTTCAGTATCCTTTCTCTTAGCTACAATACAGACAGTGATTATGGAGCTGGCTCCAGTCCTTACTTCACCACTTAATACTCATGTACCTTATTCTCTGAGCCTTGATTTCCTCTTCTTAAAATGGGGATAATTTAATTTATCCTCACTAGATTATAAGGATTAAATGAGATAGTGTGTGTAGAATGCATAGGATGGTATTCAGCCCATATAATAACGCCACCATAAAATGTTAACTTTGAAGACTGAATACAATACTTAGTGCGCAGTTTTTTTTAGCAAACTTTTCTGCAACTACATCCTTCCGAGTGTTTCTGCAAACAGAGGCAGTTTTACCAACTGATGTCTACTTAAATCATAAATTTCAAGGATTCCATGAACACCTCCTGGTCTTCAAATGTGTCTCCCACTAGCTTGCAGATGTCCACAGTGCTACAGTTAATACTATTGTCTTTGCTTTTGGGTCTGGAAAAAGCAGCTTTTCCTGTCGTCAGAACTGAGAGCCAGAGGACCCTCTAACCCTTATGAGGGAGAAGGAGAAAAAGGGCAAAGAACAAAGAGCTTCAATTATATACTCCAAGAATACCAACTCTATATTCCAAGTTTCTGAATCTTCCCTAATGTTTGAAAAAAATAAGTATTTTTATAAGCATTTGACTATCATGAAGAAACTGTTAATTGACATCTTACAGAATCACTATTCTGAGGAACATCCTTAGTAAGATGTTTGATTTTGATCCACATTTTCCTTATCTCTAAGTTAGGATAATGATATATACCAAGCTGGGTAGTAACATATAACAGAGAAGATGATTTAAACAAAGGTGTCTAACACAGTGAACCACTCCACAAATGCTAGCCTCACATTCCTGAGGAGTAATTTTTCTCATCAAAAAAAGATATACTTTATTAAATTGCTAGATGATAAAACAGACAACTGTTTTCTAAAATTATTTTATTTGGAAACAAGTACTCTATGCATAACTATTACATTAAAAAGACAGGGTCAACTCTCTTATAGAACTTTAAAGATTGAAGAAGTTTCTCTGTTGTGTGTTAATTTTTATCATTTATTATTATTTTTTATTTAATACTTTATGTTATGACAAAAAAGAACCAGGCAATCAATATTCTTCTATTAGCTTTTCAATGACTTTAAAACATTCCCTCAGAGAAGTATTTGTTAAGTTAATGCTTTCTCCTCCAGTGCCACAGTTAATGCATTAAAAGCTGACCAGCAGTATAAAATTAAAATCAGCAAGAAAAGTGACTACAAACACAATTATAGTGAGTTAGGAGTGAGAAGGCACCGGGTACCATCAGTGCCACACACCAAATCTTGTGCCACAGTTTTCTCACCCCTTCTAAGTTTGGTGAGACTCTTTAGTCCAAAGCTCTTATAAGAGCAACCATGATCTGGATCAAAGTTCGCAACATTTACTTGTAGCCCTCTATAATTATTCTTTTGAGCCCAGGAGTTCAATAATGTTATCCATACCCAGGCTTGGTCTGGTTCATAGGCATGCGACCCATGCAGTCACACAGGTCCCCGGCTTAGAAGAGTCTAGCTCAGGTATGTCTAACCCACTGCCTGCAGGCTGCATGCGACTCAGGATAGTTGGTAATGTGGCTCCACAAAATCTTTTTAACATCATGTGTTTTTTAGCATTTATTTTCTTTGTGACCTCATGTGTATTCCATTTATGAAGTTCACACTCATACCTTATTCATGACATCACTTTTTGACAGCACATACATTTGTGAGCAAGTGTTTTCAATTATGAAGCACACAAAGAGCAAAATTCAAACAAACATTTCTGACAAGCACCTTGTGAACTCACAAAGAATTGTGACCACTTTCATAAAAACAAGGTCAAATTTCCCACTAGTTTTATATTCTCATGCTTCTAAACTTTATAATAAAAATTTTTTAAAAATAAGTCTTATTATGTATATACACTAACTATATTATATAATTTATGTGCAGTCCAAGACAGTTCCTTTTTACTCAACACGGCCCTGGAAAGACAAAATGTTACTCCATGTGGCCCAGGGAAGCCAAAAGGTTAAACATCCCCAGACTAGAATGTGTGTGTGCATGTGTGTGTGCGTGTTTGTGTGTGTGTGTATGTATACACAGGCACACCATGGACTACTAATCAGCCATAAAAAAGAATAAAACAATTTTTTTTTGCAGCAACTTGGATGGAATTGGAGACCATCATGCTAAATGAAGTAATGCAGGAGTGGAAAATCAAATATTGTGTGTTTCCACCCATAAGTCAGAGCTAGACTATGGCTCTGCAAAAGCATATAGAGTGGTATAATGGACACTGGAGACTTGGGCTAGGGAGAGGCTAGGGATAAAAAAAATCACTAATCAGGTACAAAATACATTAGTGGGGGTGACAGGTACACTTAAAGCCCAGACTTCTTCACTACTAGACAATGCATCCATGTAACCAAAAACCATTTGGAACCCTAAAGCTATTGAAATAATTTTTTAAAAAACGAATCAGTGTTTCTTGATGTATCAAGATGTGTATGTTATCTGTGCATAACAATGTATTGTTTCTGCTTGCAAATTTTTAGCATTCTATCTCAGAGAAGATAGTAAAATAGAAAGCTCCACATACACACACTCAACTTTTTGGTGAGAGAAGTCTGATTCAGTTGTTTTGCGCAGTGTTCTGTTAAGAGGTCCTCGATATCCATCATACAGTCTAAAGCAGTTGATAAACTTAGTGTTTCTATTACATCAGAAAATACACAAGAATGACAATATGAGCAATCCGCTCTTCTTCAAGAAAGATAAGCAATTCACTAGAGATGTAGAATGCTGTTTCCTAAAGCAGTATGAATTCTTGATGTGGTTACAAAGAAAAGCTATTAGTCATAGTACAGAATGAATGAAGTCCAGGATGCTTTACCCAGAGTTAAATCTTCCTATTGTAAGCAGAAGTTAGCTACAAATAAGAAAGGAAATGAAAGCTCATTTCCTTTCTAGAACAGAGGATATTTTTTTCTGTGAATTTCTTTATGCACAAACTAGAGATTTATACCATTTACACAGTGGGGAAATGAATCCACTAACTGATCTGCTGGGGCCTAAATCCTAATAGTTAGACTTATGTATTAGCAAAGGTCTTCATTATAGTTAATGAATTTCCTCATTTTGAGAGAGAATAGCTTCCTGGTTGGCAGGTGGCAAATGGTTTTGTCTCCCTGAACAGTGATACTCATATTGTGCAGTCTCAGTGAGTCACTGCTCCTCATCTGAAATTCCTTCAGCCCAAGAGTTAGGAGCATTTATCTAAATACCAGGACTCCACTGGAATCCTCCAGCTTCAGCCCTTACCAGAAAGACAGAGTGGATCAATGACAGATTCTGGTCAAGACTAAATGTAGTCAGAGATTACCTCATAACCTAGCATTGAAAAAAACAAAATCCAAACTGGAAAACTCTTTGAGAATTCCTAGGTCGTGACCTCATCTGGCAATGAAACTTTATTTATATCCCAATATTTCCCCCTCAGATGCCTCAAATCCTTTAAGGAACAAGATGGAAAAGGAGGGAGAGAAGGGAAGAGAGAGAAAAAAAATGACATTTTAATCCAGCTTAAAACACACACCACTATAGTTTCATCTTCTTAAAAAAATAAACAACAAACAAATAATATTCAAAATCAACATTCTTCTCCCTTTGGTGAGCTTCATTCCAGCACCAATGGGGACAGGTAGGGTGGGGACTGACTGAGGGTTAACCTAGTATGAACTACATTGTTAGTAATCATATACTCTGCTCAGATGAAAATATAAATTATTTCAACCAGACAACTGCTCAATGAGAATTTTTTTGTATCTTGAATTTTCTGCATCTCAAACATTGTGTGATTCCTCCTTTAATGTCATAACAGTGACATTTATTTACTTATGCCTTTTAATGTAATCAATAACAGAACTTATTATTTTTCTTTTAAAATTTATAGTGGTCATTTTTCAGAGTTGGAGGACAGCTTGAAAAGGGATTTAACATATGATATAGTTTACATTTGGAAATGAAAATGTTTTCACAAAGTGCAAAAAGTCATATTGGACAGCATCTTAACTGGTCAAAATAGGGCTCTTCTTGACTTTTATGACAGCATGAATTTTTAAATGCTGAAAAATGTCTATAAAGAAAGATTATTCTCTTTCTCCTATGTTTCCATTACATGTTTTCCTCTTTTTTCTGTGTTTTCCTTTTTAATTGGGTTATATATTGGCTGGGGGAGGGGGAGGACTTTGAGGCTATAATAAAATTGCTCAGTCTTAGCTCTAGACCACACAAGAGACCCTAATTAGATTTCAAACTGTTCTCTAAATAACACATTTACACTTATAGTAAAACTCATTTATAGTAATGCTTTGAGGGGAGTACCTGATAGCCCCCTAGAGACCTCCCAATTATGAAAGACTAAACAACATTTAACTGCCTTTTTTTCTAATTCTAAAATAATACACCTAACAATCTTAATAAAAATAGTAAAGATAAAAATAGTACCAAAAAATCTACAGATCATTCTCATTATCCATGTAATGCTGACTGAACCCAGCATTATATCAAAATAATATACTACCAAGCAGGATTCATCTAAAAAAATAAAAACTCAAAGTTTAAAAGTTTCCAAACAGCATATAAATTAATAAAGTAGAAAGTAAAAATTGCCCAGAATTGGGATGGCAATAAGGGTGAAACAAGGTTCCAGAGTGTCTGCTGAGATTAACACTGTCAAAACACCTGCATCAAAAACACTTGAATTGAAATGCTGTATGTAGAGAAATGGCAAACAGAAGCTATTAAAATATTTCTACCATTCATGCTATTTACCTCTTTAATAAACATCTGCCTCCCACTTACTCTCAACCCATTTCCCCTGACATTTCCAGGTCTGATGGTTCTTAAGAGCACATTCCTTATGAACGTTTTTTATTCCAATGGTTCTCTTCATTCTTCAACACATTGTGCCAATGATTTGGCCAGAAATCAATGATAATCAGTAGACAGCTAAGTAACTGTAGCACTCTTTTGAGATACTTGAGCCAATCACGCTTCTGATTTGCATAACTATTTTTTAAAGGTTCCTCAGTTTGACATAACGAGAACTTGATCTATCGAAACATCAACCTTAAGAGAGAGTCAGAACCATGAGTGCCTAGAACCTCGTCTTTAACATTTTGACTTGATTCCAATATGATTAAGGTTGTCAAAGAAAATGACAATATATGCTTTATTTCAATGTTGATTGAGAACAAAGTTTTAAAAATTTTTCTTTTTAATTCTTAACTCTTGCTGAAATACACAGGTGATTCTCCACAAATCCTTTTTATTGTGGTAGCAAAAACATTGTAGGCTCCAATATCTGTAAGAAGACAAGCAAGAAAGCACTTGGGAGATATATTATACCACTCACTTACTAATTGTTTCTGGGGACACTTCTCAATCAGGATTTACCTATGCATAAAATGGGGCTACCCATGTAGCTTTGCACTCCAAAGAACCATGAGCTAAATGGAACCACCATTGTCATGTGACCCTCTGTCCATAGGCAGTCAAATGTCTGCATGATAGAGAATAAGGTCTGGGGACAGTAGCATTTGAAGACACAGATTCAACTCCCAACTTTGTGGCTTCTAATTATGCAACTTGGAGCAAATCATTTAACATCTTCCAACCTCTTTTTTTTCTTTTCTTTATAAAATGTTTCTTCGCTCTACAACAATAGTTTGAATTGAACAATTTTAAGGTCTTCTTGCTTTCATGATTTTCATAAATTCAGAGCACATGGTTCTTAAATTTTTTCAATAAGAATTTATACAATAAGACTTTTAAATAGCCTTTAAATCTTTAACAAGCTCAATGTGCATCATGCCTGATTATCTGTGACTTCATTGCTATTATCTTCCAGTTAAAATTGCATTTCTTACTGACTGTTTAGCTGAACATTCTGGCACATTGAATGACATCATGTCTACAATTAATCCAGTGTGTACTTTTTGCTTCCTAAGTAGCAGGAATAGTCAATGCTGTCTTTATAAAAAATGACAAGCCAGGGAAAAGGAGAAGAAAAGACAATGACCTCCCAGTTCCACTATTAACTTCCTATTGGACAAGACAGACTGTAGTTACCTCATCTATAAAGAAAAACTTAATAATTGTCTTACCCACCTCATAAAAATGTTGAGGGAATCATATGCAATATATGTGTGAAGAATAAAGTCACCAAAAATATAAATTCTGTGTGTTGGATGGGCTCCCTCCCTTTAGTGTCCATAAGAAGCATGGTGCAAACATTTATTCCTTGAACTGCAAAGGACAGAGTATTTTTCCAGAGTTATTTTTGTGTTTTTTTTTTTTTCTGGTAATAATTGTGAAGGATCATCTTCCAGATGAATGGCTGTGGCCTTGTACTTCTTCCAGTACACATAGAACTGAGTTTTATATACTGATCTTCGTGAAGATGTAATTTCAAGAAAGAGGATAACTTATTACTCTGTGCATTGCTGGGGAAACAATAATGCTTGATTGACCCAGTGATCTGTGTATAATCTACCCCCTGGCAACAATCTGGAGACAAGAAAGTAAGAAGCAGTTTGGTTTTCTGTTTTCTTTTACTTAAGAAATCCATGCTGCAGACTAGAAGTTTGCCACCGTGTATGCAGTTTTGTTATTTTTAACTGGATGACTCTGTAAAGTATAAGACAATGGAACCATCCATGGAAACACACCACAGCATCAGGGACAAATACTAAAAAAGGGACTTCTAGATCTAGAGCAAAATGTATTTTCAGCCTCAAAGAAACAATAATTCCTGTCACCTTGTTTCAGAGGTTAAAAGAATAGGAACAGCAAAACCCCATTATGTCCTAGGACTATCCTTATCATGATGGTGTCATGTCAAACTGCTAAGCTGAGATTTTAAAATAAGTTTAAAGTCAACACTGAAAAAGAGCAATAGACACTTAAAGTTTCACCCAAGGACTTTGTTTCTCTGTCTTCAAGAGAGGGGAGAATAACTGAAGACATTTTTGGATGTCTCATTCTGGTTTCAGAAACAGAAAGTGGAACAAAATACTTAGAACACATTTCAGTTACACTAGGCTACAAATACCATTGAGACATAATAACAAAGCTGATGTCAGTATTCAAAACTCTGCAAAATTAATCCAAAACTTTTTAAGAGACAGAAAGAAAATAGATATGGATAGGATTTTGGAAATGAGCATACAAAATAATCAAGAACTGAAGATGAAGTTAAACTGCCCAGATACTACAATGCTACTTAATGCTATTAAACACAGGGTGGCACCTTTAATGAAAAGATATTGATTTCCCACAGTCACTTATTATAAGCTATAGACAACAATTCTTCCAAAACATCAAACATGCTTTTCAGATGGATGAAGCACATTCCAGCTATCTGTTGGTATCAATTAGCTCTCGTGAGGAAACATTTTAAATTCTCTCCAGTGAGAAAGTTTTGTTATTGTATTTTAGTTTTATTCAAACCCCCTTTCAAGAACTGTGTCTAATAGACCTTCAAAGCATCTCTGGGCAGCTCTAACTTACATAACCTCATTTTTCAAAACTGTTCATTACCTTCTCCCCCTCTTAACACACTCTCACTCCTGCTCAGTCCCTCCCTTGGGGGATTTTGCTGCCTGCATTTGAGACTTTTTCTCATTTCTAAATGGAGTGTGCAGAAGATGAAAGGGGCGGGGGAAATGCTCCTTTGTTGATTGGCGATGGAATCAGAATCTGCCAGTGAAAATAGCCTACAATCATATCTAGCCAGGATATTATCCAGGGCACATGTGGGAGAAATAAAAGAAAATAATCAAAAATGACAAAAAGAAATGGTTTTATTTCTACTTCCAATACAAAGAAGAAGAGGAGAAAATAAACATCCAAGTACATTTTAAAAATCACTACATTGTTAAAGATAGAAAACATGTAGTGCATCACAAAGTTATATTATATCTGAAATTCTCCAATAAGAAATACAATGTAGCTTTATTTAAACAACATACACCATAATTTTGTGAAACATAGGGAAAAATCCACCAAGTAGACTGCAGAGTAATTTACACTGAAACACCTCATTTTACTACTGAGTGCAATTGAACACGATCTACAAATTCTGACTTGAGGCAAAAATTTTTAAAGTAGAAAAAAACTAAAGTTAGACTGATCTTTACCTCCTTTTCATCCTCAAGAGGAAAAGTATATACATAAACAACCACAGATTTAAAAATCTTTGGTCAGTAAAAGACAAAAAAAAGAATAAAATGAAAATATTAAATTATGGACATTATAGCTATATATAAAAAGCCATCATCTTTTAAATGATTTATAATTCTTTAGTCTGTTAGTTTTTAAATTTTTCTTACAGACATAAAACTCAAGCTTAATTACAGATACTTATGAAAGGCTAAAATGTCACCAAGTAATGTCATTTAGAAATATTTTACTCAGTACATGCTCCCCCCCAAAAATGTATTAAACCTGTAAAAATCTCAAACTTTATTTAACCCACCTATACATATGTATCAGGTATGGTATGATCTATGTGTTCATGAGTCCCTTAAATGAAGATGTGACAACAGAAAAATAATGAACATTCACCAAATGTCCTTATGTGCCATGCCAAGACAGACAGGTACAGATGATTTCTGGCATTGCCAGTACAAATCAAGAGATGCTGGACACATTCAGTTTTTCCATCCATAAAACGAAAATGATAATAATACCCACAGGGTTGTTTGTGAAGGCTAAATGAGACAATGTATGCAAAGCAACCTTCACCAAGCACATACTTAATAAATGTTTCCATTATTTTCTCATTTAAGAAGAAAAACAAACACTGAGAAATACTGCATACTGTGTGATGTCTATAATTTGCTTTCAATTCTTTAGCAAAGACAATGTGAAATGTGCGTGTGTGGAGGGGGATGGGTATGCCATTGAGGAACAAACAGTTGCCCTGTCAAGAATTTATATTCCAGAAGTAATCAGAAAGTCATACCCCAAATGTGGTTATTATAAGTGTTCCAGAGATCTTTATCTGTCTTCAGTAGTGTGAGACTTTGCTAATGTTGAAATGGATTTCATTGGTGAAATTAGTATCTTGTTAATCAGGACAGTGGATATTACATATGGACTCCAATTACTACAATTAGTGGTTTTCAAGATATGTGCATTGGTTATAATATTCTAAAAAATACCCCCCCTTGTATTAATAAAGTATGAAAATCTAGCAAGTTCCACACTCATTTCATTAGAGATAGGCCCTGAGGATGTCCAATCCTGCCACTGGGCCAAAGGATTCTGGTTGCCTGATGCCCACCACCAGAACAACCACATCCCGCTTTTGAAATATTGCAAGGGATATTTACAGTACCTAAAACAAAGACAGTTTGGACTTCATTAAGTTTATTCAACAGAGTGTATGAAAAATTTGACCAACTTGCCAATAATTTTTTGTTTAAATAAAAGTCTTTATGTGCCACAGGATTTGGGCTGAGATCTGCTTTTATTAAAACCAAACAACAAGCGTATAGGAAAGTAACCAATCCCCCAACTCAAACTTTTTGGCAGCTATTTTGATGTGCCTAGGAGGTATTATGAATAGCTTAGAAGTTGTATGACCGAACTGGCTTAGGTCAGTTTGCATCATACCGGTCTTTTTGCTAGTCAAAAAAATTGTATCAATTATATAATTGACATAAAAATTAAACCGATGGTTGATTAATTCTTTGTGGAATGCATGAATACACAGAATAAATCAAAAGGAGGGAAATAAACTAAAATTAGAAATCATGGGAATGCAATTTTTCTGATGAAAGTTCAGTGAGGTGATATACTGCTATTGGCATTGTAAGTTAAATACACTTTTGTTGAGATAAAATGGATACAATTTATCAAGAGCTTTGAAAACAAATGTTCCACCAATAAGCATGCGAAAAGATGATCGACATCATTAGCCATCAGGATTAGACACATCAAAACCACAATGAAATACCACTTTACACCTGCAAGAATGACTGTAATAAAAAAAGACAGATAATAACAAGTATTCACAAGGGTATGGAGAAATTGAGAGCTTCATACATTGCTGATTGAAATTTAAAATAGTGCAACTATTTTGCAAAACAATCTGGTAGTTCTTCAAAAGACTAAACATTATAGTTACCATATAACAGAGCATTTTTACACCTAGGTATATATCCAAGAGAAATTAAAACATATGTACATGTAAAAACTTGTATATTAATGTTCACAGCAGCATAACTCATAATAATCAAGAAGTAGAATCAACCACAAATGCCCATCAACTGATGAATGGATAAATAAAATGTGGTCTGCCCATACAGTGAAATATTATTTGGCCATAAAAAAATGAAGTACTGATGCATGCTATGCTACATCATGGATGAATCTTGAACACATCATGCTAAGTGAAATAAGTCATCACCAAGGATCACACACTACATGATTCTATTCATACGAATTGTCCTAAACAGGAAAATTCATAGAGACAGAAAGTAGACTAGTGGTTGTTTAGGACGTAGAAGAGCTAGGCGAAATGGCGAGTGACTGCTAAAGGGTATGGGGCTTCTTTTGGGAAAATGTTCTAAAATTAAGCATGGTGACAGTTACATATCTCTACAAATAAACTAAAAAACCACTGAATTATAAATGGGTGAACTTCATGGTATGTAAATTATATCCCATTAAAACTATCTCAAAATAATGTTCTTGACCCAGTGACCCTAATCATTAATTTAAACCACATGAGATTGTGAATAATGGATCTTATTTGACCTACAAAACAGCAATTTAATAGTTCAATCTAATCGCTCTTCTAAGATGTTGACTGAGATTCATTCATAAAGAAGTTCACTCATTGTAATTTTATATTAACATAATTTTGGAAACAATCTAAATGCTGAGAAATAAAATTATTAAATAAACTATTATATACTTACATGCTAGAAAACAATGCAAACATATGAAGTATGTATATGAAGAATTGTTCAAAACATGATAAAAACCCATCTATAGTAGATGATGCAAATTCAGAAAACTTATCTTGACTTATAGGTAAATCCAATGGGCTCTTTCTTCCATAAAAGCAAAAAGAAAATATACATATATTTATAGGTACAAATACAAAACTCTAGGAAAATGTACCAAGAATATTAACAGTATTATCTTTGAAAGTTAGTATTAAGGATGTGAAATTAATTTTTCCTTATTGTAAACTTTCCAAATATTCTATAATAAACTCATATTACTTTTATAATTAGATAAATAATCTTATCATCAAAGGAAAGAAAAAAAATTCAAGAAAGACAGATACTTGATTCAAAGGTAGCCAAATATACTTGAATTCTACTAAATTTCACTATTTGTCAAAAAAGAATTTGTTTTAAAAATTTCAATTTAGGTATTTCAGATAAAAAAAAAGCAGCCTTGTAAAAAAGATGAAAAAAGTAGACTTGCTATTTAATTCAGATGATAACACTAAGCTAGTTGTTCAAATAAGACAGTTATCTGTCCAAATTTGAAAGCTCCAGTAAGAATCGCCACACTCTGCTCTAGTTCTTTCATAACAATTCTTCTTGCCAACAAGTTTGTTTATTTCTAATTTGCAATTGCAAATCATTCTCTTGTCCAAGTCCTGTATAAATCAGAGATTGAGTTTATAAGACAGTTCTTTGTCATTTCATACTTTTAGAAGTGACTTGGTTAAAAGACTATTTCAAGTTTTGCCAGCTTTTCAAGAGTCATGAAAGCATCAGTCCCTTAATATTAAAATACACTGAACTCTCCTCATACTTTGACCTTTTTCTCCCAGAAGTACCAGAGTCATGATTTTCAGACTGTAATTTATATCTACAGTCTGGTTATGTCAGGCTAAGACCATTCAATTTCTTAGCTTCCCCAGTGGTAAATTGATATTGTGATTACAAGTTAATGCTCAAAAGAAGATTTAGCATGAAGAAACTGGGGGTGAGCATAATGATAAAATAATACTTTCTTGTACTTCAACTTTAGTGCATAAGTTATCCTAGAGGGACACACACCTTCTATGAATACCTAGAATAAAGGGGAAAAAGAGATTCAGTTGAAGAGTCAGTTATAATTTATCATAATCATTTGTGTAAAAGCTTTGGATCGAATCTTGTTTCCTAACAAAAGTTTATATTTTACATGGGACCTTTTTATATTATCTAGACTTAATTAAGCACACTCATATAAATAAAAGCTACAGAAAAAATAGATTATCTAAATTATAAAAATTATATATTTAATCGTTATTTGAAATTATGATATATATGTATGTGTTTACTTTGTTTATTGTCTGTCTTTACTAATAGAATGTAAACTCTAAGAGGGAAGGGATTTTTGTCTGCTTAATTTATTGGTTTAACATCAGCACTTGGAACCATGCCTCAGACATAGCAGTGTTTACAAAGTAGAGACTCAATAGTGAGTGAATGAATAGTTCTTTCACACAATGAAACACTATATAGCCATTAAAAAAGATACATGGATCAATGACCATTCAAAATCCTCCACATGCAGTATTTTAACAGTTACAATCCTGTAACTCATTGAATTCATTTATTTCATGTTCCTGATAACTGAAAACTACATTACTAGATCCTGCATAGTACATGGAAAGAAGCATTTATCATTTCCTTGGTAACTCTTAGAAACATAAAAAACATTTATCATTTCCTTGATAACTCTTAGGAACATAAAAAGAAAAGCTAGGGAAGCAGAAATTACAAATGACAGTATATTAGCTATCAAGAAGACATCTGAATTTTTGCAAAGGGCCTATAAATCTATATGCATATGCATCTGGAATTAAAATTACACTACGTAGATACTGTCCTTCATTTTGTCCAATTGTTATTGATTTTTTAAATTCCCACATATTTGATTGTCATATATTTTATTAATAAATGGTTAGCCAATATCCAACTGCAATCATTTGGGGACAGCTAGAGAAATGTTAGAACTATAAAATATTAGAAAACACTATTATAAGGGCAAACCATCATCATTTTGGAATCGTGCCTACCTAGGTCTGAAATGACAGAATTTGACCTAAACCTTGAAAGGGAGGTGAAAAGGAAGAGAATTCCAGGCAATTAGTGAAGAATAAGAGCAAAAGGAGGGCAGTGGGAAGCCCGAGACAAAATCAGGGGCTGAGTAGACCAGTTTTCACTGAGTGTTAAACCCCAGACTGGACCCTGGCAGGCAGACTTGCCTTCTAACCCCAAAGGTAGACTCTGCCTAAGGAAGAGGCAGAGAATAAAACCAGAAGTCCTCAGCAATGTTGCTCCAATAGAAAAAAAAAAAAACTGAAATTTAACCTGAGTTCTGACAAGTACTGTGTTGGCAAAAGTTTTTGTACAAATCTTGGTTGTTTTTGAACTTCTCATATATAGTCCAGTGAACATGCAGAGCATGAACAAATTGGTCTCTGAAGCTCTTGTAGTTTTACAGTGATAATACAGAACCTGTATAATAACTGTTAAAAGGCAAATGGTACAGTGAACTAGATTATTTAAGATACAATATTGCAATTAATGAGTTATGGGATTTTATCCAATTTTTTCCAGGACTGAAACTTATTGATCAAATATAACTTAAAATCATGAACCATCTGCTAGGACTTTTAAAATGTTTTTGCCAAGCACTAATTTTGAATTATAATTGTAATGGGTTTAAAAACCTAACTTAGTTGCAAAGAAGGGGGGAAAAATGAAATGAGAACACAAAGGGCATTTCTTAATTAATTTGCTAGTTACTTCTTTTTTTAGCAGTTGGATATCTTAAAGACAAAAGAGTATTAATAGAAAATACATAAACTTGCCTGGCAGAATTGTTGTAATACCACTATCCATGTATACAACAAAAGTTTTTTAAAAACTTTTTGAAAAGTAACTTTTGTAGAAACTAACTATCCATAAGATGACAGAAGAAACTTGTCAATCTTTGCTCCCATTTAGTTGATTTTATTAAACTGTCTAGTTGTTTGAGGGTTGGCTGTTATGGTAGAGTTACAGTTTTCTAGTAATAAAAAAAAATCGATCCTATGTCAATTAAATCCCATGCAAGTCACACATGTGTGAGCTGCATTCAGTCCTCTGGGATCATCAATTTGTCATCCCTATCAGCAAAATATATTCAACACCTCTCTTCCTCACTACAATGAACTTCAGTACCTTTTGTAGCCTTGACATCTCAGGAATCCTAAACGTGTGCCTCACACAGTCAAAAACAGCTTAGAAAGACCAAGAGCTTATAAAGTCCTCCCCATTATCTGACTGTGAGTGTCAGGTCTGTTGCTGATAACAAAACTCCAGCTTCTACAGATACTCATTAATTTCATCCATGCACCATCCTCAACACCAGTTGGCAGGGCAGCACCACAGTAACAAGCTCCTGGAACTCAGTCAGTTTCTGGCAGCCAAGCTCAGCTGGCTGCATCCCATCTCTACAGGGTGGTTGAACATGTTGGCACAAAGCAGAACAGCAGGATAACCAAACACTCCAAAGCATGAGATGGAGAGAGGTGACCAAGACTAAAGAAGCTTATCAAGACTAGTCAAAGAAGAACTACAAGTTACACTGCTTCTATGTCAGCTGCTGGAAAGTAATTGCAATAGACATATCATACCTTCATGCAACAGGACAATATGTTACAAATGACAATACAAAATGACTCCTTCAGGGTCGAAGTGTAGGTAACCTGGGTGGGTGGATAAGAGTCCTGCTCACTTCCATTTCCCAAGTTTCAGGCTGGAATGCCCAGACATCTTAATAGATCACAAATGTTTGCTCCTATCCATTATTTTATTTTGCAAAATAATACCTCCCTTTACTCATCCAGGAATAACAAAGTCATGAATTAATTGGATGCAAAGTGTCTAATGATACTACCTGTCAGCTAGCTTATATATATCACTGAAAAACAGGAACATTTGTTGAAAACCCATGAAGCAAACCAGAAAATTCCAATCATCTCTCTCGCACGGTCTGCCTTTTTGTGTATTTCCAACATGAATTATCAAAATTTGTTGATATGGGCATATGGTGGACTATATTTCACACCAAACTCTCACCACTACTGATAAAATTCTGGCTAGTTATCCAAGAACTTTAAAGAACATGACGATTTTAAAGTCATGATAAAGGAAGTTTTCAGACAGAGTCCAGTGACCATTTGTCAGGTAAAGATTTCTGCATTGGATGAGGGCAGAGGCAATGGGGAATGGACTTGATCTTTCTAGTCATTTCTATTATGTGGTATATGAATTAAATGATATATCATAGCTATTACGTGTTACACCACAGCCCCTGAGTCAAGGAACACAATATGATTCTATGCACAATTATGTTAGAAACATAAATAGCACAGAAATGAATATACCACATTTAATGTTTAATTTATCTCAGGCAGATTATTTACTGATTTTCATATTGCAAAATGTTTTGAAATTATGCCAAATGTAACTTATAGTCCCAGAAGCTGACATTTTAAGATAACAGGACATACAAATCATATTATGCTAATGTGCTATAAATGTATCACTACCCATATGAACGATGACATAGCAGTTATGTTTATAAAGTAAAATAACAAAAAGGGCTCAAATTCCTTTATTCAGGCTTTGAAACACATGGTGAGATTTCATGAGGCTCATTTATTGATACTAAGTGCCACCCTGAGCACTTTATACCTGTTATCTATTTTACGCCTCACAACAACCCTGTGGTGGATGGAGGCTCTGAAGCTTAGAAGGATTCAGCTACTTGCTCAAGGTCACTCAGTTAATAAGCAGCAAAGCAGAGACTTGAATGTGCCCTGAGAACCTTCTAACACCAGAGCCTCTTACCTAATGCTCATTATTACGTAGCTTCCTTTTGCCTCCTTGTTTTCTTGTGGGCAACACTGAAGTCGCTTTTGTTGCTAGAGTTTATACTATTGAATGTGGGAGGAGGTTGTCTGAAGCCTGCCTGGCAGACAAAGGAAAACTAATTTGAGTTTCAAAATGTGAATTGAACAAAGTTGACAGAGCTCTGAGAAAATAGGTACATGTATGCTGCTACCATTGCAAATGGGTTCAATATTTCTGAAAGCTATCTGATAACATGGAATGAGAGCTATAAAACTTTTCTTGCCCTTTGACTCAGTAATTTCAGTCTTTAGAATATACCCCAAGGAAATAACACAAAAGAAAAAGGTAATTTGTTCAAGATGTTCATTCGGGGCATTTGTATTTAGTGAAAAACAGATAAAAACCCAAATTCTCAGTAATAGGACAATGACTGAGCAAACTAAGCTGAGTAGAAACAGAAAAGGAAAAGAAGAAAACTGTAATTTCTCAAAATGTAGAATACATTTATGTGGGGACATATGTGTAAGAAATAACTTTAAGCCAGACTCGGTGGCTCAGCCTATAATCCCGCGCCTTTGGGAGGCTGAGGTGAGTGGATTGCCTGAGCCCGTGGGTTCGAGACCTGCCTGGGCAACTTGGCGAGACCTCATCTCTACAATAAATCAAGATGAGCTGGGCGTGGTAGCGCGCGCCTGTAGTTGCAGCTATTTGGAAGGTTGAGGCAGAAGGATCGCTGGAGCCTAGCAGGTTGAAGCTGCGGTGGCCAGGAGCGGCCCCCGCACTCCAGCCTGGGTGACAGAGTGAGACTACAACTCAAAAAAAAAAAAAGAAATAACTTTAGGTAAAACGTAGAATATGAATTAGCACACAATAAGGCTAATCTTGTACAACCAAGTAAAAAAGTATGTATATTAATATTAATGCAAACGAATTACAAAGTTGTAAAGTAGTATATCTTCTTTTTCATTATAGAAAGCCCAACACTGGAGTACCTGGCATATAGATTGTCTTTAATAAAAACTTTTTTTTAAAGGAGGACAAGCAGAAGCTATTTATTCAGATCTTGCTATAACAAGAAAGTCAGCACCATCACTGGCAGACAAAAGAGGAGTGGACAAATATGGTGAAAAAACAGAAGACTGTGGGTATGCTCTGATTGGAGGTTGCTGATGTGGAGAAGCTGAAGGCGGGCTACTTAGAAGCAGGGGAACATATCTGACTTTCTCTCATTGGCCCTGAGTTGGAATATGTGGTATGTGGGGGTGCAGGGTAGGATGAGGGCAAAAAATATAGGGAAGCTGGCTGTCACTGACCAAATACGACTACTGTACTGGGCTAATTGCTGCAGAGATTGTGATTTGACTTTCTAGGCTGGCTGCTGAAGAGAATGCGGGTCAGAGTTTCACAATCATGGTCTGGTCATTGTCTAGTTGTTTAGCCAATTGCTCATACAGGCTACTGGTTTAATATAAGAGATTGTTACTTAGAAACAACCAGATGGAATTGATGCATAGAGCAAGGCATGGGGGAAGGAGTACAGAGCTTCCAGTTTCGCTTAGGGCATACTACCCTCCCATCACCACCATGTTTTCAACAACCCAGAAGCTCTACTTAATAAAAATTTATAGACTTAAATTAGACACTTAACTGAGACCTAACTGCATCTCACATGTATTAATGTGCTGTCAGTAAAAGCTAATCTTCAGTGAGGACTTATTATGTGCTAGGTGTTCTTCCAAGTTCTTTCCCTGTGTTCTCTCATTTAATCTCCTTACAACACTATGAGATACATATTACTGTTATCACCCCTCTTCTAAAAGGAGAAAAATGATGGCACAGAGAAGCTAAGTAACTTGCCCATGGTCACACAGGCCACGGCAGAGATGGAATTTTAGCTCAGATAGACTCACTTTATGGCAATGCCACCATGATGCCTTTGTTGTCTTTCCTTATTTGGAAGAAATATCTAGATCTTGTTCTCTCCTACTAACCACCTTTAGATTTTGTTTTCTAGAAGCAATTAACAGCAATCAGCCCAGAACAGTAAGGGTTAAGTCAATGACATCCAGCTTCCCTAATTTTTTGTCCCCATCCTGCCCTCCATCCCCATATGCTTTCAACTCAGGGCCAAGAAAGAAAGTCACAGCTTTTCTTTTTCACCATTCGTGTTTGGTTTGCAATATATACAACCCTTGCAGCAAAGAAGAATAACCAGATCCAGAAGTTGTTGAGATGAAATACTCTCTATCCAGGATCACCTGCATGAACATAATCTACCTGACCTAACTGGTAGGGCTTCCTTCCAAGAAGGGAAAGCAGAGTAGGGTTTTTAAGTCAAGTAAGGAAATTGTAGAGATTGGAAGATAAAATGCTACTGTGGGCACACAAGGTAGTTGCAGAATTGAAAAATGTAACATTTAGAAAAAGGAAATACTCAAATGAGGTTGAATCTAAGAAATAAGTTGCTTAGGGATAAGTGACAGATCAAAAGAATATTTTTAAGCTCTTAGAGAAAATATTAGTTCAAAATATAAAAATTTATGTTTTATACTTGACTAGTTTCTAATATTTTTATAAAACATTTGTATGGTCTTATTTAATTATCCTGCCTGGGATAACATAGTTGTTCCATGAGAAAACTTCAAGTCAGAGGTAAGTAGCAGCCCCCAAACAGCTGCTTGTCATTAGCTGAGCTAGTACTCAGTCCCAAGCTCTCATTCTTAATAGAGCTAAACATTGATACTGTTCAAGAAAAGTACAAAGCCCTGTGCAAACCTTCTTTTTAAATCATTCAAAGCTCATGAAACCTTATCTCATGAGTATAAATCTACTGAGAAAAGTCCAGAAAACAAATATAAATGGAATATAAAATGAGAACTAAATATATAGTGAGATCCCTTTAATTGGAGGCAGCAGAGCAAAGGTAGGACACTGCCTGTGTATAAACTAAACTGTTCAAGGGATGTCTAGGGTATGTAGTGGTTACATTTGGAAAGATACAAAAACCTAAATCCTTCTATCTAAATCCTTATAAGAGGCATATTCTATCTCAGAACACTATTATCTATTGATATAAATTGTGCAAAGTGAAATTTTTGCTTTATCTGTATATTCTATGGAAACATTTTATGTGAATAGGGTGCATATGTTTATATTCATTTCTAAATATTCTATCCTTCTCACCTGGTCTGATGGAGACCAATCTCACTTCAGAGGTCAAATCAAATACTCTCTCTTTCAAGAAACCTCTCCAGATCCTTCAAATGAGTATAACCCTCTCTTTCCTAGGTGCTCATAGCATATCTTAGAATATCTTGCTGATGAGTCTTGCCTCTTGCTTTGTAGCACCTGGATGGCATAACAATGGGAATTTATCTTTGTGTTATAGCATTACAATAGAGATTTATCTTTATGCCTCCTATGACTCCAACATAAGTTTGTTGAAATGTAATAAATCATTTGAGGCCCTCTCATGCTCTATGAGTTTATAAACCTTTACAGATATTTGGGCTGCTTCAGCTCCACTATAAAAATAACCTACACCAAGGACTCTCTTCACTTGAAAAATCTTCTTGCTTCCTTACAACCGTATTTCACATTGACCTTCTGTACCAGAACATTTGCATTAATTTAATATATTAGTAATTAGTACTGGTAAATAGCAAACGCACATCCAGAATGTTAAATTATAAAGCACTTTTTAATCAAATAAGAATATGAGAGTCATCAAACTTAAATAAACTGATTTGAGATTTGTTTTTAGCACAAATATCATAAATATTCGTCAGATTTCATTCCACATAAAGGTAGGAGCTTCAAAGCAAGAGCTTCAGTTCTTTGAGGGCTCTCTTTTAATATAAGCTGGCAAATAAACTACTGGTGAAAGAACTTCAAATTCCAGAGCAGAAAGTACATTACTTCTATGAAGGTCAAATGCTCTTCAGGGACAAAAGTAATGTTCTTTTCATTAGCAATTTGGAATACCAATTAAATAACATTCATTTTATTGAGATTTTTATATAAAAATGAGAAAACAATTTTTCATTGTAGTTATAAAAATACAAGAGAAAGTGCTGAGTTTCTGAAACACAGTAATCTTCCTATATTCCCTATCTTCCCTTAGGCCATGTGTGGTGGTATTGTGATCCTCAATTAAAAAGCTTACTTATAAGGAAGATAAAGACCAGGGAATTACAAGACTACTACAGATGCTTATAATGAAAGGCAAGCTAAGAAAAAAAATGAAGTAATTATTTTCAATTATATCACATTCTATGAAATATCAAAAAACTCCCATTACATTTTGTATAACATGAGAAAAAACTCTTTGATCCATGAATAGGCTAATCCAACAGCTATTCATGTTATTTCTACTATCATGACGGGGGCATCTGCAAAGCTACGGCCAGGCTATGGAAGCTGTGACTTAATACCTTGAAAATTGACTCTATACCACTTTACCTCTGCTCTGCCATGCCATTCAACTGACAATAATTCAACTGTCTTTTAAGGAAGAATAGCAACCAATGATCAAGAAGGAAAGTACAAGTCACAAAAGCCATGAAATCTTACTTTTTCATCGTCTTCAGTAAATGGAGCACCTTCAGGAATCTTATTTATCGCTTGGGCCACACCAATAATCTCACCATCACTGCTTCGGATAGGCATGCACAATAATGATTTTGTCTTGTATCCAGTTAGTTTGTCAATTTCGTCATTGAATCTTCGATCCTAAAAATAAGATAAAGAAAACATTAACTGCATATGCATTGTTGTCAGGGAGGAGAGAGAGGTGTATTTCTATATATAATACCTTATCACTGGGAACCTTCTCCAATGGGTTTTTAATCATTATAACAGATTTGATTTCATGTTAATTCACACCAAAGGAAGATAAATTATATTAAATCATGATCATCATTGCTTCTGGGCCAGCTTCCAGCTGCCGCTTTGAATACTTGCTCTGTGATGGACTCCTCCTGGGCTGCAGCACTCACTCTCCTTAGTCATCGGACCTTGTACAAATTGTCACAGACTATGTCCATGCAGACACATCGCAGAAAGTTGCCACGGCTGGCCTTTTGGACTCTCAGCTTTAACCTTTGCTGGGCTTTGTTATTTCTACTATCAGGATGGGGGCATCTGCAAAGCTGTGGCCAGGCTATGGAAGCTGTGACTTAATACCTTGAAAATTGACCGTATGCCCCTTTTTACCTCTGCTCTGCCATACCATTCAACTGACAATAAAAGGAAATAAGTTCATTGTTGAGACAAGCTTCTCCTCCTAATCCTATGGTTATTTTCAGAATTTGATCTTTGATAAAAAGTTAGAGAGGAATTGTATCCAAGAAATTGTGAGATTGAATTCCATTATTCAGTGAGTTAGGGGATTATTTCCCAAATTTTTTTTTTTGTTGTTTATGTAAACATATTTTATTTTATGCTTATTCTAAAAATTTATTTTTTTTTTATTTTTATTTTTTTTTCATTAATCAGTATTTTTTATTATGGTTTTGTGGGGTACAGTTAAGGGTAGGTGTACAATGACGTTTCATTCAGGCACCCTGTAGATAAGAAGTGCTTTCCCATCCCCCGACA
Source organism: Carlito syrichta (assembly GCF_000164805.1). Lineage (NCBI taxonomy): Eukaryota > Metazoa > Chordata > Mammalia > Primates > Tarsiidae > Carlito > Carlito syrichta. The sequence goes on from NW_007247361.1 coordinate 468,606, forward strand.
GATATTTGCCACTGTTAATCCCATCCCCCTCGCCCCCATAGTTTCCCAGTACCATCCGTCATTTTCTCATAGTATTGCATTGGATGTTCAAGGTCCATTATATGAGTGAGAACATGTGATATTTGGATTTTTGTTTTTGTGAGAGGTCACTCAGTATTATAGACTCTAGTTCCATCCAGGTTGCAGCGAAATTCATGATTTTGTTCTTTTTTATGGCTGCGTAGTATTCCATCGTGTATATGTACCACATTTTTTTAATCCAGTCCTCTTTTGATGGGCAGCATGGTTGTTTCCAGGTTCTTGCTATTGTGAACAATGCTGCGATAAACATACGTGTGCAGGTATCTTTTTTATAGAGTGATTTGTGTTCTTCAGGGTATATTCCCAGTAGGGGGATTGCAGGGTCATATGGAAGGTCAATTTTTAGAGCTTTTAGGAATCGCCACACTGCTTTCCACAGAGGTTGCACTAGTTTACACTCCCACCAACAGTGTAGAAGTGTTCCCTTTTCACCACACCCTCTCCAGCAGCTGTTATTTTTTGAGTTGTTGATAATTGCCATTCTGACTGGAGTTAGGTGGTATCTCAGTGTGGTTTTGATTTGCATCTCCCTGATGATTAGTGAGGTTGAGCATTTCTTCATGTGTTTGTTGGCTGCTCGAATGTCTTCTTTTGTGAAGTGTCCATATCTTGCCCATTTTATAATGGGGTTGTTTGTTTTCTTCTTTTCAGTACATTTCAGTTCCTTGTAGATCCAGGATGTTAAGCCTTTGTCAGACCTAGAGTTGGCAAATACTTTTTCCCAGTCTGTAGGCTGTCTCCCTGCTCTCTTGATGGTTTCTTTGGCTTTGCAGAAGCTTGTCAGTTTAATAAGGTCCCATTTGTCTATCTTCTCCTTAAGTCCTGTGGGTTTCGGGTTTTGTACAGGAATTGGATGCCAGTTCCGATTTCCATGAGAGTATTTCCTTCCTTTTCTAAGGTTCTTATGGTTTGAGGTTTTACATTTAGGTCTCTGATCCATTTGGAGTTAACCTTTGTGCATGGGGATAGATAGGGGTCCTGTTTCAATCTTCTGCATGTGGTCAGCCAGTTTTCCCAGCACCATTTACTGAATAGGTTCTCCTCTCCCCATTGGTAGGTGGTGAAAGCTTTGTCGAAGATGAGTTGGTTGAGAAATTGAGGTTTTGCTTCTGGAATCTCAATTCTGTTCCATTGATCTATATGCCTGTTCCTGTACCGATACCAAGCTGTTTTGATGATTGTAGCTTTATAGTAAAGTTTGAAATCTGGTATTGTGATACCACCTGCTTTATTTTTTTTGCTGAGGATTGTTCTGGCTATTCTTGGATGTTTGTGTTTCCATATGAATTCCTGTGTTGTTTTTTCTAGGTCTGAGAAGAATGTTGTTGGTAATTTAATGGGTATTGCATTGAATTTGTAGATTGCCTTAGGTAAGATGGACATCTTCACAATGTTGATTCTTCCGATCCATGAGCATGGGATATTTTTCCACTTGTTCATGTCGGCTTTGATTTCTTTGAGCAGTGTTTTGTAATTTTCATTGTAAAGGTCTTTCACGTCTCTGGTTAGGAAGATGCCAAGGTATTTCATTTTTTTTGTGGCTATTGTGAATGGAACTGTGTTTTTTATTTGGGTTTCTGTTTGTTTATTATTGGTGTAGAGAAATGCGATTGTCTTTTGTACATTTATTTTGTATCCTGAGACTTTGCCAAAGGCTTTTATCAATGTAAGGAGACCTTTGACAGATTCTCTTGGGTTTTCAAGGTACACCATCATATCATCTGCATAGAGAGATAACTTGACTTCCTCTTTTCCTATTTGAATACCTCTGATTGCCTCCTCTTCTCTGATTGCTTTAGCCAGGACTTCCAATACTATGTTGAACAGGAGGGGAGAGAGTGGGCATCCTTGTCTAGTTCCAGTTTTCAGGGGAATTGGTTCCAATTTTTGTCCATTTAGGAGTATGCTGGCTGTGGGTTTCTCGTAGATGGCTTTTACTATTTTGAGGTATGTTCCCCGTATGCTTAGATGTTCAAGGGTTTTTATCAAGAAGGGGTGCAGGATTTTATCAAAAGCTTTTTCTGCATCTAGTGATATGATCATGTGGTTTTTGTTTTGACATCTGTTGATGTATTTAATTACATTTATGGTTTTACGAATATTGAACCAGCCTTGCATGCCAGGAATGAAGCCTACTTGGTCATGATGGATGATTG